>NC_082382.1:23519339-23539339 GCF_031168955.1 Gadus macrocephalus
CAACACCATGAAATGGACACGATCGCCCAGACTTTATCTCATTTGCTGTTCTGCGCTAATGCAAACACAGACACTCAAAAACACACGCGTCTATTCTTACCATCAATGGAGATCAATGATGTGGCTTTTGTGGGTGCTTCACCACTAAGTGCTTTGTGTGTGATGCTAACTGGGTTTATGGGGAACACCATGCTAGATGTCTTTATGAGCTACCATTAAGCCAACTGGTTCATTGGGACTGAGACCACTATGCTACCTGGATTTATAGGGACTGGTGTAGAAACACGAGCGGGCTTCATGGAGATTTATCCAGCAACGCTTGGTGTGTGTGTGTGTGTGTGTGTGTGTGTGTGTGTGTGTGTGTGTGTGTGTGTGTGTGTGTGTGTGTGTGTGTGTGTGTGTGTGTGTGTGTGTGTGTGTGTGTGTGTGTGTGTGTGTGTGTGTGTCAGAAGGATGACAGCCAACAGATGATTCTGTCGCCTCTGGTTCCGCAAGGACCACTGACGAGCTGCGTCTGTGTGCCCTAATAAAACCCCACTCTGTGACAGCGACTCTGACGGTTTACTCTAGCTCTGCTGATGGATTCGACACGCACGCACGCAGGCACGCACACACGCACACTGACACACCCCTCTGGCGATGGCTAGCAGTCTGGCAGGAGGCAGTGTAGAGCATCACCAGAGCCCAGGTGACAGAGGCTTCAGCTGTGTGACTCGGCATGATGTCCATCTGTCCCCCAGGTGAGGCTGCGGTGTGTGTGTGTGTGTGTGTGTGTGTGTGTGTGTGTGTGTCTGTCTGTGTGGTCTACCACGTGTGTGTGTGGTTGTGTTTCCCCCGTCGAGACGCCATGAAAACCCCTCCTCTTCATGAACTGCATCATTCTATTTTCCTCCCTCTCTCTCTTCCACCCACGCCTTTTCCCTTCACCATTATTACCATGTTCTCCCTCTCGCTCTCTCTCCCTCTCAGTCCCTCTCACCTCCCCGTTGTCTTCCACTCCGTCTCTCACCCTCTCTCACTCCTCTCTCTCCCTCTCAGTCCCTCTCACCTCCCCGTTGTCTTCCACTCCGTCTCTCACCCTCTCTCACTCCTCTCTCTCCCTCTCAGTCCCTCTCACCTCCCTCTCTCATCAATCTCTCCCCTTTGCTCCAGTCTCTTTCGCTCTTATTGAAGTTAAGGTAGAAGGTAAGGTATAAGTTAATGTAGGGTATAAATTAAGTTAAGGTATAAGATAAGTTAAGGTAAGCAGCAAGTAAAGGTCAGTAGTCGAAGTATACAAAAACAGAAGATATTTTTTTTTATGTTTCTCAAATTAAATTCAAACTACAGAAGACATGTCTCTATACCCTCCTAGTATTAAAAGTGAAGCTATAATCCAGATCTGGGAAATCTTTGCCGGATATCCAGTGAGGTAATGTGCAGGATTAGAGTGAGTAAGTCTGCTTCCAGGAACTTGGATTGGATCAGTGGATGAGATGAGATCTGGATGATGATGATGTTGAGGCTGACTTCCAATCAGTCAAATCACCCTGACCCTGCGATGCAGTTCGTTATTCACACAGACACAACACACACTCACACAACACACGCACCCCTTGTGATCTTTGAGTGGTCTTCCCTCGGGATGACATCATTGCCCTGGGATGATATCACTTTGGGGGCCAAAGGTTTTCAGAAGTTTCAACACACACACGTACACACACACGAAGTGACCCCCCCCCCCCCCCCCCCCCTTCCTCCCGGTCTGATGCTAGTGACTGTCGGACCCCTCGATCACCCTGTATTGTGTAATGGATTGATGTCTTGTGTTGATGCGTGTGTGTGTTTGCTCATGGGTCTCTGGCACTAGTCCGGGTCTGGGTCGACTGCCCCGGGCAGATGGCCAGGGGGGGGGCCAGCGAGAGACTGCGGCCGCCGGCCGGCCCGGGCGGGAACGCTATCTGATAGAAACGACAACAAACACCAACTGTATCTGTGGAGCACTTTAAAAACACAGTTGACAGAGTGTTTTAACAAGCAACAGTCTCACACACACACACACAGCGGTCATTTGCCGCCCGGCCCGGGGCCGTAACCGCGGTCACCGGGGGACCAGCCTGAGTTCCGCTTTCCCCGTTAATCCGCCAGTTCGCTTTCGTTTCCCCCCCTCCTGCATTACCATAGAAACACTGGCGCACTTGCCTCGGTGTGACTCAGCATTCTGTGTGTGTGTGTGTGTGTGTGTGTGTGTGTGTGTGTGTGTGTGTGTGTGTGTGTGTGTGTGTGTCCTTATTCTGGACCTCACTGGTTCAATGTGGATTGATTCGCTTTCTAAACAATCTCGCACACATGCGCACACACACAGTGCTGCATGGGCACATTTTTGTGTGTACTTGTATTGTGTGTGTGTGTGATTGTTGTCAGCATCGTCCAATAAGAAGCCGGAACAGGCCTCTGAGCGTTGTTCTGGAACCGTGTGTGTTTGTTAAAGGCCTAGTTGCTCTCTCACTCTCGCACGCCCGTACACACTCACTCCAACTCCAAGGCTAGGCACGCCCGTACACAATCAATCCAAGGCTAGGCTGCTTCACTAAGACCACAACCAACCACAAGGCCTTCATAACCATGCAGTTGCCGAAGCCGGAAAGGCTTCGGCATACGATCCCCTAATCCTAACCCTATTTTGTGTATGTCCAGTCAGACTTCAGCATCGAAGTTGGTTTCGCGATAGTTGTATTCGCTTCCTTACTGTTAGCCAATCATGTGTCTGACACACATTTCGATACTGCCCCTAAAATCGATTGGCTCTTACGGTTAAAACGAGGTGTCAATCATCTAAATCGACCAATCCCCGGCCGAATTATTAGCCTGCGTAACAGGATGTAGCTCAGGAGAGCTACATCAGGAGAGCTACCTCCGGTAGTGGCCTCTTTACGCACGCATTCTGACGAGTACTGAGAAAAATTTAAAATCAGAAGAAAAATCAAAAACTGTTAAATGTTTGTGATGATCACAGATAATGACATAAAAGTGAAATATATAGTTCAGTACATCAAAAACTTCAAATGGCAAAGATGGTGCCAAAATGACCAATTTAGAGAGTCCGCCTAAATAGTCATTACTAAAACCTCTATAATTGTGCGCTGCTTAACTTTATGATGATCAAACTTTGCAGAGATAATGTTCACACCTTGTGCTATGATTTGATTTCGAATTTTAGCTTCATCAGCATCATTTCAAAGAGATATTCATGGAAGAAGTGATTTTCTTTTTCGGCGGAATTGAAATCTGTCATTCATGCTTGCGTGCCAACTTAATTTACTCTGAGCCAGTGACATAAATACAGATACTTACAAATCTGAACACATTTCACAAGTGTTCCCTTTATAATGACACCACAATTATTCAAATAGACCTTGTAGATGCAGAGATTCTCTTTTCATTTTGGGTATGTCATTTTCGAGCAGAAACCTAAAAAATAGGCTGGAGCTTAACAATTAATAGCCTGAGGTGAATAATTGTTATTTAAATTTTTTAGTATATACTACACGTGAACGCTCCAAAAATAAACAAGATAACACTTTTAGCCGGGATTTGTTTTTATCAGTGGACATTTTGTGACGAAAACAATATTGAGTTTGAGATGTCAACCACGGGATATTGCCCAATATCCCGTGATAGCGAACCAATCAAATTGCGCCATCTTAGGAGGTTCACGTGTATCATGTACTAACTATATTTAATATCTATGTATTTATCTATGTATCTGTATAACCTGCTGAACACTCTCTTACTGGTCTCTACTCAAAAAGAGCAAAAAGAGGCCTGTTAAAGATTCTGATTATAATTTGGGCAAGTGAACATCACATTCGGGCAAGTTGAACCTGACCTGTACTTGCCCGATGGGCAAGTGCTTTTGAAACCTTAATGTCAACCCCTGCAATAGATAACAGTTTAAATCTTTATTACCAACAAGCAAATTGCACAAATTTGTTGGAAAATAAACCCTGCTACGCAGCCTTTGAGGTTAGGTAACGGTTTGATGTGGTAACGGTTGAGCCACCTTTCTGGGAGAGCATTGCCTCATGGTTACTGGTTAGTAACCTCTTCCAGTAAAGTGTGTCACTGTGTGTTTCAGAAGCCTGACCTGGTCCGGATCAATGTGTTCACTAAGAGGCGCAGAGGGAAGGACCCAACGATTGTAATGGTTGCAAAGACACCATCCCCGAAACCGCTGATTGTTGATTTATTAATCAGATACTAAACCAACATCCTGTCTTTTGACTACGTCTCCTTCGGTATTTCCTTTTGCGTAAACCGGCACAGGAAATCGATTTTAATCTCGGGGCCTAATGATTAAAGAGAGGGGGGGGGGGGGTGGGGGGGGGGTCTGTCAACAGGGGGGAGCCATGTGTCTCCGGCCTGATCCGACACTGAGACTCTGTGTTCTCTGTTTGCAACACTTCCCGTCCGAGGGTTGTGTCAGTGACCGGCCGGTCACTCCCGAGAGGTGGGGGGGGGGGGGGGGCTCTGGCAGCTGCTGTCTCTCGTCTCTGTGGCAGTCAGTGTTCTGAGGGGCCTGACTCACAGAGACGCCATCTTGGTTCTAACAGGCCTTATTCATTGAGCCGCCATCTTGGTTCTAACGGGCCTTATTCACTGAGCCGCCATCTTGGTTCTAACGGGCCATATTCTGGCAGCTGCTGTCTCTCGTCTCTGTGGCAGTCAGTGTTCTGAGGGGCCTGACTCACAGAGACGCCATCTTGGTTCTAACAGGCCTTATTCACTGAGCCGCCATCTTGGTTCTAACGGGCCTTATTCACTGAGCCGCCATCTTGGTTCTAACGGGCCATATTCACTGAGCCGGTACCTTGGTTCTAACGGGCCATATTCACTGAGCCGTTACCTTGGTTCTAACGGGCCTTCGTCACTGAGCCGTTACCTTGGTTCTAACGGGCCTCCGTCACTGAGACGCCATCTTGGTTCGAGCCGCTAGCTGGCTGGGGGAACTGGATGACGCATTTTGTTTAGCTAGTTGCGTATTTGTGTAGTTATCTTTCAGATAACTTTGTGCGTGCGAGCTTGTTTGTGGCTGTGTGTGCTTCATAGACCGTATCAAGTACATACCATGAGGTGCATGCTAAATGACCCCCATGTAATGTGTGCAGTGTCTGCTTTGTGCTTTTAGGAGGCCTTAGGGAGAAAACAAACAAACACTGACTTGTTCCAATGATAGCATCTGTTACTTAGCTGGAGTTAAGCTATCTGTAGTTAGCCAGCATGTATACATCTATACAGGCTGTTAAAGCGATCTGCTATAGCGGTAAAGCTAACCGATGTTAGCTAGTTGTGGTAAAGGTGTGGTGGCTACGTTGTTGGGCTAGCTGGCCAGTGTGAGGCTAGTCTGTGTGGTTAGCTGGCCAGTGCTAAGCTAGTCTGCTTAGTTAGTCAACCAGTGTGAAGCTAGTCTGCGTGGGCTAGCTAGCCAGTGTGAAAATAGTCTGCGTGGGCTAGCGAGGCAGCTGACCTGGAGCGTGACATCACATTCTGTTCGCTCAGTCTGTGCGTCCCCGATTGGTGGGACTGGCTTGGTAACCATGACAACAGACGGGGGCTGCATCATCGAGGAGGATGGAGGGAGCCATAGAGATATTAAAATGATACCAGTCTTATGATGCACATAATGTTATACTGTGACGGATGAAGTCTGTCCATTCCCTTTGTTATTTAATCAACTTCATGAACCCACTTTTGTCGGAATAGAATCAGAATGGAATGTAAGTTAGGTTTATAATGAGGAACCTTCACGATCTGATGGTGAACGACAAATCGAAGACCACCATAAGCCCCCCTCCATGACAGCACAACACGACACAAAGAAAACACAACACAGCACGACCCATTTCAAAGACAACAAATGGTGGTCCTCTCTTGGGGGGGGGGGGTCCAGCCAGGTCGGTCGGCTCCAGGGCCCACCACCTCCAGTAGCATGCCCAGACATGTTCACTGCTCTTGGGACCGGCCGGTGCACGCCCACCCCCCACACCCACATTCTTCCACGTCCTGCAGGGAGGGGGGAGCACACCCATTGGTGACGTGTGTGTGTGTGTGTGTGTGTGTGTGTGTGTGTGTGTGTGTGTGTGTGTGTGTGTGTGTGTGTGTGTGTGTGTGTGTGTGTGTGTGTGTGTGTGTGTGTGTGTGTGTGTGTGTGTGTGTGTGCGCGTGCGCGCGTCATTCATATGTCATATTCAGTAGCGGGTAGGGGTTAGACAGTACAGAGACAGGTCATTGAGGAGCAGGTAGGGGTTAGACAGTACAGTGACAGGTCATTGAGGAGCAGGTAGGGGTTAGACAGTACAGAGGCAGGTCATTAAGGAGCAGGTAGGGGTTAGACTGCAGAGACAGGTCATCAAGGAGCAGGTAGGGGTTAGACAGTGCAGAGACAGGTCATCAAGGAGCAGGTAGGGGTTAGACAGTGCAGAGACAGGTCATTAAGGAGCAGGTAGGGGTTGGGGGTTAATCTCGCTCTAGAATGCCTAAAGGTTAATATATGGACATTGACTCTCAGCCAAAAGGTTCTGGGTTAGATACCCAAACACCCTCACCACTGGTTGTTTATTTCCGTGCGTCATCGGGAATGTACCCGGACCTATGGTAACTATTGTTGAGAAACGGTGTTTCCATAGAAATGTTTTACAGTTGACGTAATCTAATATCAACTTGAAGATTGAACGAAAGTGTTTTAGAATAGCTCTGGCTTCCTTCCTTCTTTGCGCTCTCTCCCCACTGGGCGAGCTGCCAGGTCACCGTGATGCAGTCTTTCTCAACATCCTTTATTCATAAAAGCTGAAGCTTCCTCCTTTGTCTTCTCTGGTGGCCATCGTCCCTGCACTAGACTCTCAGCGCTGATGCTAACAGAGCTGACGCTAACAGAGCTGACGCTAACAGAACTGACGCTAAAAGAGCTGACGCTAACCGAGCTAATGATAAACCGAGCTGACGCTAACGGAGCTGACGTTAACCGAGCTAATGATAAACCGAGCTGACGCTAACAGAGCTGACGCTAACAGAACTGACGCCAAAAGAGCTGACGCTAACCGAGCTAATGATAAACCGAGCTGACGCTAA
Organism: Gadus macrocephalus; assembly: GCF_031168955.1. Lineage (NCBI taxonomy): Eukaryota > Metazoa > Chordata > Actinopteri > Gadiformes > Gadidae > Gadus > Gadus macrocephalus. Next base: position 23,526,447 of record NC_082382.1, read on the forward strand.
CAGAGCTGACGCTAACCGAGCTAATGATAAACCGAGCTGACGCTAACAGAGCTGACGCTAACCGAGCTAATGATAAACCGAGCTGACGCTAACGGAACTGACGCCAAAAGAGCTGACGCTAACCGAGCTAATGATAAACCGAGCTGACGCTAACAGAGCTGACGCTAACCGAGCTAATGATAAACCGAGCTCACGCTAACAGAGCTGACGCTAACAGAGCTGACGCTAAGCGAGCTAATGATAAACCGAGCTGACGCTAACAGAGCTGACGCCAACAGAGCTAATTCTAGCTGAGCTCGGGCCCCCACTACAGGGCCGGTTGTGGTCTGGTTCTGTCCTGTGGTGAGCCGTGCATCCCAACAGGCTCCACGTGACCCATGACCCAAGGACCTTACTGACCCGTGGAGACCTCATGAGTCACAGGGCTTGGGTCGGTGTCTGCACTCGCGTCCTCTGATTCTCTGTAGATCCGGTCACATGTCGACGCCTCCGGGTCACATGGTTTATGTCCTGGAACACGGACACTGCTGTTGAGGTTACTTCCTCTGGAATGTTCCAATCTGCCTCACTGTGGAATGCTGCTCGCTCCACTTCTCTCACTACACACTGTAAACAAGGAGCTAGATCAGGATTCTTATCCAGATTGAACTTCGCTCTGTTCACACTGTAAACAAGGAGCTAGATCAGGATTCTTATCCAGATTGAACTTCGCTCTGTTCACGCTGTGTACAAGGAGCTGGATCCGGACTCAGATCCAAATTTAACTACTCTCTGTTCACACTGTGTGTTCACACTTTGTAAAAGAAGCTGGATTAGGATTCAGATCCAGACTGAACTACTCTCTGTTCACACTTTTTACAAGGAGCTGAATCAGGATTCAGATCCAGGTGGAACAACTCTCCGTTCACACTGGATACAGATCAGGTTCAGTACCAAGTACAGCCATCTCTTTGAGCCACTTCACATGTGGCAGTAGGTCTGACACCTGACCTGGAATTTAACCAATGGTTTCAGTGGTGTTGCATAATATCAGTCGATCCAAAACACCCACGCACCGTCCTGTCTGCTGACACACGATAGCAGGTCATGGGGGAGCAGCGTCGGATTCGGGTCCCATGACGAGGAATGTAGAAGGACAGTGGTGGGAATGCATTCTGAGGAGGTTAAGAGAGTGTAGGAGGGAGTGTTTCACAACATGACTCAAGGAATGCTCCTCTGGAATGAGACGCCCACGTTTCCTCAGCAACAAACACACACCCTGTGGACCTCGCTGTTGGTCAGGGTCGGTGCGCTACAAAGAAAGCTTTGTCTGGAGCACTCTGCGTTGTTTAGCATTAACCGTACTCTAACTGACTAAACACCATTTATACACTTGTATAGGTATAGTGGACTATCGACCAGTTCAATTCCGGGGCGTACGTCGCACGGGTTGGGTCAATACTATTGACCGCGTCTTATGTTATGTCCACTGGCGCCTCCCGGTGGACGCACGGAGAACTCCAGCATGTTATGGTTTCTACCAGGAAGGGGCGGGTTCTATCGTGAACCGCAGCCAACTGGGTCAAAGATTGCAGAGGCTCAAATCTCTTGTTCTTTGCTGGAAGCTTTGCAGTGTTTCGATGTGCGTAGAATATGAAAACATGTTTTGAGTGAAGTTCATGTTTCTCGCCATGCGTTTGATGGTAGTTTGGTACTTCCCATGATCAATACAAACTGTCGGGTAATTCCTGTGAGAACTGGGGAGGGTACGGCTGGCCTGTTGTTCGTGGTCTGTCACCATGGTAACCCGAAGATGAGCGAGACTAGACCTTTACAGGGAATCCACCCTGTGTGTGTGTGTGTGTTTGTGTGCGTGTTGCTAGCTTTCACATAGTGCATTGGTTTTAAAGGTTGCTCTGTCATTCTGTCGGGTCAGCTTAAAGGGCAATATTGGCATGGGAAATGTACATTTACTCTGCAAAAATTCAGTGAATACATTAACACTATCTAAACCAGGGGTCCACAACCCTAGAAAGTGGTGTTTTAAGATTGGACATATGTAATTTTAAATTGTAAGCCCATGTTGCAAATATAACAACAAAAAAAAACATTTAAAATGTTGATGCGTGATTGTGGACTACCATAGGGAAATAATACAATTCCAGGGCTTCTTGAAATGTTTTTGGTTGCTGTGTCATAATTCAGCTTAATATTTAATATATTGTTGCTTAAGGCACACTGTCAAACTGGCACTGCTTGTTGAAAAGGTTACTGACCCCTGATCTAAACTATGTAAAAATGTATAGACGGAGGAGAATTCTCAATTACAGGGTTACGGGAAAGATCAGAGTTAAAATTGCCAATTTAAAAGATAGGTGTCATATGAACTCCACTACTCTTTATTATACTCTAAATATATTTATTTATTCCAACACCCCTCTTATTCACCTATTGTATGTTGAACGTCCTTGCACTTAAAAATAATACTAGGATAAGATGCTACACAATGCTATCTTTGTTTTAAACACGGAATGGGTTAACATAGCGATTGTTAGAGCGTGGCATTTGGATCTATGAACATCCTTACTGCACCGACAGCGATATGTTGTTGTTTTCTCTTTCTTCTGAAAAATGTACTTATTGTAGGTTGATTTGGACAAAAGCATCCAATTGACCCAAATGTATTTAAATTGACTTTCTCCCTCTCTCCCTTCCTCCCTCCCCCTATCTCTCTCTCCAGGAGCGTTTCTCAGAGGTGTTTGGGAAGGACGCGGCGGCCGAGAGCCGGCGTTCCCAGGAGAGCTTCAGGAAGTGGTTCCTGGCGGGGATGACCCTGTTCACGGGGGTCGTGGTGGGGTCACTCTTCGCCCAGAAACGCCTCTGAACCCCACGATGAAGATGAAGACCTCCACACCTCCATGTCCTGCACGACATAGTGCAAATGAAGGCTTTTATTTAGGCGTCTCATCCTCGCCACGCCCTCCTCTCTCGCCCGCGCCTTTATTTTGAAGAGCAGTTGACTTTGTTTTGTCCTGCTGTTGATTGGCTCTCATCGTTGCCGCCGTTGCTGTTTGCTGGTGATGTCACACTCGACGGACTAAACCAGGAAGTGGAGGAGCCAACCCAGGAGGAGGAGGAGGGGCTAAATATGAAAGGAGGAGGGGGGGGGGGGGGGCACTAATGGAGGAAGACTAGGAGTTCAGTGAGAAGATGAGGAGTGAGGAAAAGTAGCTGTTTTGGTCATCCTTTCCCGCTTGCAGACCCCCGATGGGCACGATGACCCCGACCCCCTGCTGACGCACAGATGGACAGGAAGTGATGTCAGGGCGAGGAGGCAGGAAGTGATGTCAGGGGGAGGAGGGAGGGAGGGAGGGAGGAGAAGGAGGGGGGAACGATTCGCTGTCGTTGACTTTTGATTTTAACTCCTTCTCACACGGTGTGCCCCAGTTTATACTTTTATCCTATTAATTCAACATTTTTCTTTCTTAAAAGACAAATTAATAAAAGCTGTTTTGGCCAGGCCCTTTGTAACTGTAATTATGTGTTCCCCTTCCCCCTCCCCCATCCCTCTCACCCCCACCCCAGGGTAGTATTGTTTGTGCCATATAGATCACTTTCTGTTCAGGGTCTGGGTGGTGTAGTTTATGGGGCTGTTGTGATTCATTTCAGTCCCTGTCATCTGTGTTCACCATAAATCAGAAATCACCTGTTTCTCCCAGATGCAAGTTATTAGAACCTGGGTTATTAAATCTGTGTTCTCCCAGAGCTTGTTCTACACTTTCGTACGTCTGTCTAGTCTTTATTTTGGAAGGCTTGAATTTGGTCTGTTCGCTGCTTGCCATGTTTTTTTTCTTTCATTTTTATTGAAACATGCAGTTCATATGCATATACTGCATGGTTGTCGATGGCCAAAGCTACTAGCGTGTCAGGCTAGCACGTGGTGCCGTGGTGGATACGGGCAGGGCACTTTTCCCAAAGTGAAGGCTGCAACCTTGCTAGAACACTTAGCTTGTGGAGATGAGGCTAGAGTGCTGGCTAGAGTGCTGCCTAGCGTTTGTAGCATTCAGAGTTTGGGACGACCTGTGTAAAAAAACACAGGTTAATATTTTGCATTTACATGATTCATCTATAAAAAGCAGTACGGCACAAAATATTTCTGAAAACGTTCAAAAACTTCACTTGTGTAAAGCAACGGGTATTGCTTTCCAGACGCAATTTGTAAATACCCCACGCAGCGTGTGAACACAAAGGATTGTGGGTATTTTGGCTCGTTGAGACACGAAAAGGGCGCGAATTTCCGAGCGTTCTCAAAGTTTGGAACAGTGCTTGTCGGTGTTCTATGACGTAGCATCCGTAAAAGGGCGGTCCGTTGAGCATGCTTTCTTCACTTTGGGAAACAGCCCAGAGTGCGTCTGGTCTACCCTGTCGCCCCAACTGTAGCTCTAGCAAGGACAAACACGTACAGTAGCCGGTAGGGGACCAAAGGCCATGTCCCGAGTGAACCAGGAAATGCAAGCGAATCCCTCTGGTTGAGGGGAAGAGAGAGGTTGTGTCAGTTGGGGTTAGTTTACTTTTAGAGGCTGTCTTCATTGACAAGTCAGCAATAAAGTGTGAAACCCTGTGTGATCTTTTAACATTTTCCTTAGTTTCATGTTTATCAAGAATTACCGCACACTTGAGTGAATGTCAGAAATCTCTGTGCGATCAGTAGCATAACCAGCACCAATTAAAGAATTATCATAGCGGTTTGTTCAAACTAATTGGAAATTAGCGACAACGGCATGATTTCAGTCATTCGATCGGACCGATCTGTTTAGTTTTTAATTATTTAACTGGTGAATCTTCCTCTACCCCAGCAATCAATCACGTGGCTCAGCCACAGCTGGGGCACCTGTTTCTCTGTCACACACACACACACACACACACACACACACACACAGCAGATAAATCAGACGGCTCTGCTTCACACTTCCTCTGGCAGCTCGTTAATGAGGAGGAGGAAGTCAGGACAGCTGAAGAAGAGGAGGCTGAGGGGAGACAGGGAGACGGGGCACTAGCGTGATCGACAGCGGCCCCCTCCCTTCCTCATGTAGAGCACTAGGGGGGGGGGAGACAGACAAACCGTCCTCCATGGATCTCTAATACCTTCCCTGATGTCTGCAGTCCACTCACTACTGCATTTCCTTCACCACACACAAGCACAAACACGCGTGCGCTTCTCAGTACCGTACATCATGTAGTCGACACGTCATAAACCTGCTAGGTTGCTGGTGCTCACTCTCAATTACAATTCTAATCACACACACACACACACCACTCATCTCTCCCCCCATTCCTCTCGCCCAACCTCCCCATCACCCTGGCTAACACCATTAACCTCCCTCCACCCCGTTATTTATTTATATTTGTTTCCATGTCGTAGTCCCCACTTCCCCTGTTGGGCTGAGCACTGCCAGCGCCCATCCAGCCCACTAGCTGAAGCCAAGGCCTTCTCAGAAGCATTCCAGTCCCGTATTAGATATATTTTTCTACTGTAGCCCCTCCCGATGAAGACCCCCTAACCCCCCCCAATCCTCACCCCTTACCCCCCACCCGAAACAAGATCCACGGCTCCCCCTTGTGGTCCAGATGAGGAGGGCGCCTTCCCCGACACTATATCCTAGTTATTTAAAGTGATTAGAGTAGCACGCTAGCGTAGCTTCGCAACATATTTAAGGTGAAACAAAAGAAAGAAGACAACGTGTGATGGCTTTGGAACATTATTTATATTCGTGTCAAAACGTTGATTACAGAATCTCCACGCCCCGTCCCTCGCTCGGACGTGATTCGTTCGTCTCCCTCGTTTAAAGTTTAGCGTTAACGGATGTTTCTGGCACGAGGAGAATTAGCGTAGCAACAGATTAGCTTTAGAAGATGGTCCTGGTGTGTTGTAGCGAGAACAGGGCAGCGGTCCGAAACGATGCTACTGTCCGACTGTGTCTATCCAAATGCCATTTGTAATACTTTGAACTGCGATTAAAACCTAATAAAATACTGCTGGAGGTTGGACTGGATGGTTTTCTTTCTAGTTTATTTTTGGTTGCGGTGTTTGGTGACCGGATGTGATAGATTCTTGTGGTCCCTGATTGGCTGACAGATTGATTGCCACGCACGTCTGACTGTTGAGACACTAATCATGTTTAACATGAATGGTCACATAATGTTGTCTATATATTCTGCTAAAAGTTATTTACAACCGGAAATTATTCTGTAAATCTTGGTTCCCATCTAGGATAAATAATGAATTTATTTTATGACGCCTGCAGCAGTTCAGGGTCTCAAAACAAATCAACATGCTCAGACTGCTACTGCGACTAGTGATTGACAGCTGCCCAAACCAATCAGATGTGACTACTGTGAAGCCTCTATCAAGGTGTTATTGGAGAACAACCGCTGAGCACCTGTGAGTTTGGGATTTGTAGTGTAGAAAATAAAAATAGAAAGTCACACGTGTGTTAGTAAATGTGAAGTCACAGAGTAAAATGCTTTAGGAGTTGCAACTTGTTTTGGTGTCCAAAAAACACAAGAGTTACCCCAGTTCTCAACATTTTCATTGCAGATGCACAAATCCTATTCTACAAATCACAAATTTGGAAGCTCATGAAAACTCATACGCTCACATTGTTGGTCCAGTTGCTGCAGTGAATATGCTGCAGAACGCATTCACATACCCGTATCAAAACAACTAAAGTCATTGACAGAAAAAAAAGAAAATTCTACAGATTCTACAGGTGTGACACCTGAGAGTGTCACACCTGTAGAATCTTTCTCACAAATAAAAGTAAATGTGTTCATTTTTCAAGCACAAACACGAGTCAATATCTAAAAATGCTTGACCCTGCCGCTATCTTAATCTGTGTTTCAACGGAGCTCGGATCGTGCTGGAGGTTTTTTTTCCGCATTCGGAAATGCAGAGAAATGTGGGAAAAAAAACTCCAGCCGTGTCACCAAGGGACACGTGCCCAAACAAGCCACATTTCACTGAGATTTATGAGCAAAGAAAAAAGCATCTGAGACTCGTATTCAAGCAGTTGCATAAATAAGACATTTATTTTTATTTGTGAGTAAGTATTCTACAGGTGTGCAACTCTCATTGCATGAATTCACTGACTGATTTGCAGATGAGCAAAGTTTGTCCATGAATTCAAGTGTGTTGATACGGTTGTTTGGATGTGTTTGGCACCATATTCACTGCAGCGGCTGCAGCCAACATGTGAGCATAGGAGTTTCTATGAGCTTCTGCATTTGTGATTAGTAGAATAGGATTTTTGCGGCTGCAATGAAGAATTTAAGAAGATGCAACCGTCGCATTTTCTCTCAAATTGACTGATTTACACGTGTGACTTTCTATTATCTACAACTACAAATCCCACTGCCACAGGTGTTCAGTGGTTCTGCTCCAGTAATGCCATCACACGCCTCCGCAATACTAATGGAGCACAGCTGCCGCTCTCATTGGTCCAGCTGTGCGCCACTCTGGCCCGCGCTCTACTTCCATTGGCCCTTCTCGTAGTCCCACTTGGCGGAGAAGCCCTCGATGGGGTTCACCCTCATGTCCAGCATCCTCTGGAGCTGACGGGCCTGCCAGTCCTCACCGAAGGTCCTGGGCTGGGGGGGATAGACTGGAGAGGGGGAGGAGGAGAGAGAGGAGGAGGGGGGAGGAAGGGGGAGGAGGGAGGGGAGGGGGGGGAGGAGAGAGAGGAGGAGGAGAGAGAGGAGGGGGGGGAGAGAGGGGTAGGGGAGAGATGGGGAGGAGAGAGAGGAGGAGGGGGGAATGAGGAGGGGGGAGGAGAGAGGGGAGGGAGGAGAGAGGGGGAGGAGAGAGAGGAGGGGGAGGAGAGAGAGGGGTAGGAGGGAGGGGAGAGAGAGGGGGGGGAAGAGAGAGAGGAGGAAGGGGAGGAGGAGAGGAGAGAGAGGGGGGTAGAGGGGGAGGAGAGGAGAGAGGGGGGGAGGAGGAGAGGAGAGAGAGAAGGGTTAGGAGGAGGGGGAGGAGAGGTTATGTTATATGGCTGGAGATGCAGGTCTAGTCGTAGCTAGGGTGATGAAAGGTTCTGGGTTCGATCCCCAATGTCCACAGTCTACCTGTAGGCATCCTACTACGTGAGGTAGGACGCCTCCTTCCAACTGTAAATCCTGTCCAAAGTATGGCAAACACGTCTGTCTTTCAGTGGAGTAGTTTGTTTAATACCAGTCCATTCCACATAAGCGGCGGCCATCTTGGCTGTTTATGAAAAAAGACCGCTGTGATTGGCTCAGCATAGGTCTCCAGCAGATTCCTCCCGTTCAGACCTGTCTGATCGGGAGGGGGTCCAGACACATGGGCCAGGTTATGTGACACACCAGCTGGCAGATACATGGGGTGCTAGCCCACACGCGATGTATAATTATAAGATTATAAGATGTCCCATCTACCGTAGTGGCTCTGCCAGATGACCACCAGACCGGTCAGACCCAGGAAGATGAAGATCCCGCCCACCACCGTCTTCCACTCCCCCGTGCTCTGCTTCATCTCTGGGTAGGTCCGCTGGAACGCCAGCCTGTATACTGCACCACCGGGGGGAGGAGGGGAGAGGAGGGTAGGGAGAGGGGGGAGGAGAGGAGGAGGGGGAGACGGGAAAGAGAAGGGGGAGGAGAGGAGATGAGGAGCGGAGAGAAGAAGGGGGGACATATAGGTCTTACATTACAGAAGATAATGCATCTATTAAAATTTGTTTAAAGCCTGGAAACTGTCTGTGCAGAACACTTTTCAGCACTTTAAGAACAAAATAGTGAGTAAATGATACCAGAGACATGGACTCTGTTATAAGTTATATATATATATATATATATATATATATATATATATATATATATATATAAATATATATATGAATGTGTATCTATATATATATATATATATATATATATATATATATATATATATATATATATATATATATATATATATATATATATATATATATATATATATATATATATATATATATGAATGTATTGGTTTATTTCTACTTTGTGCATTGTACGTGAAATGGTTGAGGTGTGAGGGTACAGGCGCTCATTGATTTCAGAGTTTGGTGTGGTTAGGGTTAGGATGAGGAGACGGAGGAGTGCGATGCATCATGACGACCACAAGTGTGTAAAGTTGCACCCCGCTGTGCAACACGTGAGTCTCTGGTTGGAAAGGTTTGCACGCTTCACTGTAGATACAGTGCAGATTCAGCTCGTTGTCATCTCCTCCCCACCCTGACTGTACCCACGGTGGGATGCGTGTGAGCGTGCTGCTAAACACGAGCTGATGAAACCGGATGAAACCGGAGCCCGCGCAGCAGCGGTCTGGGAGTGTTGTTCTTTGATTACTCGTTAGACCCATCAGTGAGCCAGACGCACACACAGCAGCGCAGCCTCAGGAGGGATTTTAACCTCAACGATAAACTGTTTTATAACAACGTACTTAACCTCGGTTTGGCTTGTTAAGTCTGCCCGTTTAGCCCCTATCATCGTCCTAAGCGTGCCCAGGAGGGGGGCTTGTCTCCTGGGTTCCTCCTCAACTTTTCTACTAGTGTACCCCCTCTCAGATATTTTTCAGCTGAGTACCCCCCTTGCCGGCATAAAACAAACAAAAAAAACGAACATGAATAATGTGTGTGTGTACTATTTGGCAGTATGAACATGAACATTAAAAGGGTGCAAATACCTTCAATTTAGTAAGAGACATGGGCCCGTGCTTCATGCAACTGTGGGCTAATTTTAGGTTCAGACCATGTAAAGGGGAATCACATTCAAATATATTCTTCTTGAAACTGACGACGCTTTTGTGTTTCTGGATGTGATTGCTTTTTCACATATTCTCCTTGTAGTTAGATTTACGTTCCGACCACTTTCTCAATTTCCTTTTTGCCTAGCTTTAGGAATTAAAAAATGTCAGTACTCCAAACAGCCTCTAGGGGTACGCGCACCCACATTTGAGAACCAGTGCTCCAGCGGGCTCCTGCTGTGAATCCCTTTCAGACCGTCATTGTGTTTGAGGGCGGTACCAATGAAGTTGTTATCAGCTAACGGCTGTAGAGGAGGAGAAGGCAGACGTACTGGCGATCTTCTCCTCCTTGGTCAACTGGCCCCAGGGGCCTTTCTCCTTCTGCTTGAGGGCCGTGTCCTCCTCGCTCAGGACGTCCTTGAAGGTCCTGTCCGGAAGTGGGGTGTCCAGACGGTTCCAGTAGAGCGGACGGGACATGTCCACCGCCGTCGACGCCTCTGTGGACGCAGGGGATCACGTCAGATCTCCGTTTTCTCAGCACGGATCAAGTACATGCATTATGTTTATTGTTGTTAATTCACCGATGTGAATCGTCTGCAGAGCGGGGCCGCTTGTTTATCGAGGCCCACAGCGTCATCTGCTGGTTGAAAACCCGAACTACGTGGCTGATTGCTCACGCAACATTGATTTCTAGACTGGGCATAGGGCATGGCGGGCATATGCCCGGTGGCCTGAAGCCTTTTATTTATTTTTTTATTCATGCCAAACTCGCGTCTAACGTAGCAGGCCACGTTAACTTCAATGCAGGCCACATTAACGTCAATTCAAGTTAATGCAAGTTAAACTGGCAGATCTGCCCTTTATCATGATTGATTGAAGCCTGGGCCAATGAGGTGAGGGGCAGGCCAATTACGTTTTGTAATTGTGTGCATGGCTAGTTACAACGCTGCTGCCGCCAGGTTGTTTATTTATTCTTTATTCTTCATTGCATTTGTGTGACTGTCGCGGTGGCTGCCGCCAGGTTGTTTCTTTATTCTTCATTCTGTTTGTGTGACTGTCGTGCGTCTGCCTTACGAAGTAAAAGCTTGCTGTTTTGCACCGTCTGTGATGCGGTGGCGTCTGCTGGTGTGTGGTATGACGGCTTCCCTGAGTCATCCAGTCATTTCTTGCTTTAATAATGCATTGTATCACACAAGTAATGATATATTATTCATAGTTTAGCCTACAGTATTACAATAATTATAATTATATTAACTAAAATGAATTAATTAATATTTTTTAATAGAATTCCTTTACTTAAATTTAAGTAACAAGGTTGAAAGAAATGACATCTAAAAAGTAATGTGACCTACGGTCAATAGATCATACTTTTGATAAGCCTAACAGTATTTTGGGAGAACTTTTCATAATGCTTCTCATAGTGTTAAAATGTTTGTGTCTCCTAGTGCACATTGATCGTTTAAGGCAGTGATTCCCAACAAGGGGTATATGGTACATATACCACCTGAGGTGCGCAAGCAAACTGCAGGGGGTATGTGGATAAATTAACGAATGTGTGCAGCATAGTCATTGCATGAGTGAAGGGGTACTCATGGTGTGACAAAAAGGCTTAAGGGGTACGCATGTCAAAAGCAGTTGGGGAAAAAACCCACGCTGTCACACAGCGCGCTTACATTTTTCCCCGTCAATACCTGGTGGTGGCCTGCTCTTGGTTAAAAATGCCCGGCCTGAAAAATTTCCCCAGTCCAGCCCTGGTTGTCCTCATTGTTAACGGCCTCCCTTGATTAATTACATCGTTAAATTACCTCTTTTCGGTTCAATAGTAGCCGTTTTATAGTGTGTTTATTATAGTAGCAGGCCTATTCACAGTGTCTCGTACCGCCTTCTCCATGGCTGGATGCCCTGGAGCAGACGGGGGTCAGAGCAGCCCCCGGCGGCCGGACCAGGAGCCTCCCTCCGCGGGTTGCGATCAGCCGAAGCATCTGGAGGACTGGCGAATATTTATTTTTATAAATATATTACACTACATTAAATGCTATATCCTATATAGTGGTGGGTTGTATCACTTCACTGTATCGGTCAGTGAACTGTCTAAATCAGGCTGGCCTGAAGAGATGTTTTATCGTGTTTTATAATGTTTAACCCGGCCTTATCTCTAGGCCTAATAGTTTGGTTGAAAAGTCAAACAAAAACAGCCAAGGTCTGCCGACCTAAGCTCGTTCCAGAACTTGAATTAAACAAAGCACTGGTGTAAATGAGAACCAATGTCTTTAAAAACCGTAAACAGTAATCTGTACTAAATAAAAAATGTTGGTCAACTAGTGTCTCAAAATTGAACATGACTGTGAAAATATACGAGAATATAGTCAAATTCAAATGCAGTCTTGTGTGTGATCTGGTTCATGCAGCATTCACCATATTTAGTGTTTATTGTTATAATCTAAAAATAAATGAGCCGTTACTTTTTCCGCTCTGCACACACACACACACACACACACACACACACACACACACACACACACACACACACACACACACACACACACACACACACACACACACACACACACACACACACACACACACACACACACACACACGCACACACGTATACACACACACATTTGATTTAAGAATGTTTTTTTACACGTTTTTAACACATTTACACCAATGCTTTGTGTGATTCAAGTTTTGGAAAGAGTATAGGTTTGTAGAACTATGGGTAATTTTAAACTTCAGCCTCATGTATGAGCAGTGACCAAAAGCATTAGCTAAATTTACCCAACAAGATTTACCCAATCAGATTTGCCCGAGTATTAAAACACAACATTGTCTTTCACTGCACCAGTTGAAACATTGGTCTCGGTCTTTGTTCCAGTTTGATTCGACACACAAGAAGGGAAACGCGGCATAACAGGCTCATCCACCCTGAGCTGACCTGACAGGTTGTTACAGTCTGAGGATTGAACCTTAAATCACAGGCTACCTCACATTCAACCCAGTAAAGAGGTTGTTTATTGGACTGTTGAACCTTAATACTCTTATTGGAGTAGAATATTACAACTTTTACGCTTACTCTTGCAAACTTTTAAGATATGTGATAGTATTTTTTTAGGATATT
>NC_082382.1:23543494-23555994 GCF_031168955.1 Gadus macrocephalus
GACAGACGGTGGACAGAAGACAGGGGACAGAAGACAGACAGGGGACAGAAGACAGACAGGGGACAGAAGACAGACAGGGGATAGACAGGGGACAGACGGTGGACAGAAGACAGGGGACAGGAGACAGACAGAAGACAGACAGGGGACAGACAGGAGACAGACAGGGGACATGGGACAGAGAGGGGACAGACAGTGGACAGGGGACAGACAGGAGACAGGGGACAGAGAGGAGACAGGGGACAGAGAGGAGACAGGGGACAGACAGGAGACAGGGGACAGACAGGAGACAGGGGACAGACAGGAGACAGGGGACAGAGAGGAGACAGGGGACAGACAGGAGACAGGGGACAGACAGTGGACAGGGGACAGACAGGAGACAGGGGACAGAGAGGAGACAGGGGACAGAGAGGAGACAGGGGACAGAGAGGAGACAGGAGACAGGGGACAGGGGACAGACAGGAGACAGGGGACAGACAGGGGACAGGGGACAGACAGGAGACAGGGGACAGGAGACAGGGGACAGGAGACAGGGGACAGGAGACAGGGGACAGGAGACAGGGGACAGGAGACAGGAGACAGCGGCGGCGGCTCTGTGCGTCCCGACCAAAGTTTTCATTAAAGAGAATCTGTTTATTGTGCGCCGTCTTTGTTGTTCTCCCCTCCCCCACCGCTCCACCGCAACACAAAGACCCACACAGGCCGTGTGTGTGTGTGTTTGTGTGAGTAGTTGTGTGTGTGTGTGTGTGTGTGTGTGTGTAATGTGTGTGTGTGTTTCTGTGTGATGCAAGTGAACGTTGGAGATTGCAGCTGTTTCTCCCCTTTCTCTCTCCCTTTCTCTCCCCCCCTCCTCTTCCTTTCTCTCTATGTCCTCTCTCTCTCTCTCTTTTCCTTTCTCTCTCTGTCGTCTCCCCCTCCCCCTCTCTCTCCCCCCCCTCCTCCCTCTCTCCCTTTCTCCCTTTCAAAGAATTAAATTTGAATGAAAATCCCCACTCACTGTTTTGTTGTCTGCGGGGGGGGGAGGGGACGCGATTGGTCGGGCTCTCGCCGGCACCGGCCAATGAGAGCACTGCTCCCACATGTGGGCTCCTCCCCGCTTGCCCTGCCGAGGCCTCCCGAGCCGGCGTGTGATTGGTGGGCTCGGCCGAGGGGGCGTGGCCGAAAGGGGCCCGGGTGGGTGGAGCCGGGAAAGTCTATTAAAGCCCGCCTCGCTCGCTCCGCTGTGGAACAGAGTCTCTCGCCCGAAACCCGTGCAGCGTGCAATCCGTGTGTCTGAACGAGTGTGTGTGTTTGTGTGTGTGTGTGCGTGTGTTTCTGCCTGCACAGCCAGACACCGGGACACACAGACACAGAAAGAGAGAGAGGGAGAGAGAGAGAGACAGAGAGAGACAGAGAGAGAGAGAGAGAGTGAGGGAGAGACCGAGTTACAGAGAGAGAGGTCCTTGTTGGTTGTCTACTTTCTGGGACTCCTCTATCCGGACCTGGACCCTACGCCGGTGTGTCTGCGCCTCCTCTCCGCCAGGACCACAGCACCTCCTCCTCCTCCTCCTCCTCCTGCTCTCCGCTCCGCTGCGAGGAGCGCGTTGTCGGAGGGATTATAACCGAGGCACGGGGGAGGAGGAGGGGGAGGAGGAGGTGGGGTTCAGGGGAGGAAGGACTCTGTCACCCCAACACCCGCCCGCTACATCCAGGGGCCCCTCCCGCCGGGACGAGGCAGGGTCTTGGGGGGCCCCTCTCCCCTCCGAGGGGGAACCTGACCCCGGGCGACCCCACCCCCCCCCCCCCCTCCGGTCTACCGGAGAGAGAGAGAGAGAGTCGGGCGAGCGAGAAGAAAAGAGGGAGCAGAGAAGTTAAAAGGACAACAACAACAAAGAGGACCTGACCGGTGAGAGGGGGAGGAGAGGGGGAGGAGAGGGGGAGGAGGGGGGAGGAGAGGGGGAGGAGGGGGGGAGGGTATTAAAGAGTGGTTTTTTTTGAGCCGTAGCGAGGGTGCTAATCCACTAGCTGCTCCACTAGCGCTGGGTCACATGTCTGTCTTTACCCAGCGATGCCTCACTGAGTGTCGGCCCCTTTCACAGGAGGGACGTCCGGGGACGGGGTCTGAGGGTCTGTGAGTCTGGGGTTCTCTGGGTCTGGGGGTCTTACATTCACATTTACATTTAGGGCATTTAGCAGACGCTTTTATCCAAAGCGACTTACAATAAGTACATCTGTCATAAGAAGTGCAACAATATATCGCTGTCGGTACAGTAAGGATGTTCACAGAACCAAGTGCGAGTACAACAATCGCTAGGCTAACCAATTCCCCGTGTTACAGCAATGATAGCGGCTACTGCAGTTGCTACACAGTTAAGTGCTATAATACAATACAACACCATACAGTACAATGTACGGGGCACGTGACCTGTCTGGTGTCCGGTAGTTGAGCAGGGCACTAATGGTGCCAGGGTCTGGGGTTTGATACCCGCTAGGGCAGGGAATGTATCCACACACGTGCACATGCACACGCACACACTGTATTGTGACAGACGGATGAAACTAAATGCATCTGTGTTCTGAGTTTGTTTCCTTGTTGGATGCCCAGTTGTCTGAAATGCTGTTTGATTGGTTGGTAGGATGGTGTCTGGTTGGTTGGTTGGATTGTGTCTGGTTGGTTGGTTGGATGGTGTCTGATTGGTTGGTTGGATGGTCTCTGGTTGTTTGATTGGATGGTCTCTGATTGGTTGGTTTGATGGTGTCTGATTGGTTGGTTGGATGGTCTCTGGTTGGTTGGTTGGATGGTCTCTGATTGGTTGGTTGGATGGTGTCTGGTTGATTGATTGGATGTGTCTAATTGGCTGGTAGGATGGTGTCTGGTTGGTTGGTTGGATACTGTCTGATTGGTTGTAGGATGATGTCTGGTTGGCTATTGGTGAGTGAATGGGTGAGTTGCTGGGTGAGTGAGTGAGTGGGTGAGTTATTGTTCTTATTGTATGTTGTACGTCAGGGCTATTCAACCTCCTTAACAAGTGGGCCGAAAAGGAAAACCACTGGGGGTTCATGGGCCACACAGAGTAAAACTATGTGAATGAATCGCTACAAATAAATCGTACTTAAAATAGTGTTAACTTAATATATAAAATACTACTACATGGAATAAACTTGTCAGAAGCATTCCTTCCTTCTTCACTTTTAATCGTATCATTATAAAAGATTTTGTTCTCACATATTTTGGACACGTGTTTAGAATTCAACAATGTTGTTTGAATCATCACAAAACAGAACTACTGTACATATGAGACATTTTGAGCCAGTGAGTCAGTGAGAAAGATTGCAATGCCTTGTTTGCCTAGTTTGGCTCATCCTGAGACACTCATGCAGCTTCTCATAGGCCATGGAGCAACGTGCCCTTGTTCTGATGGCATTCATATGAGAAAAGCTAGACTCACACGTATCGGTTGAGCTAAACATTTTCAGAATAAGTGATGCCAGTTACTGATTGTTTGGTACTGATACTGGCTAGTATCACCGGCTACAAACAGAAACCTGATTTGCATGCAACTATGTTTCTCCTTTATTTTATTTATTTTTTGCATGCAACCTCTTGCGGGCCAGAAAAAAATTAAGAGGGCCGCATTTGGCCCACGGGCCGCTAGTTGAATAGGCCTGTTGTACGTCCTGGCACTTAAAAATAGTACTTGTATCTTGTATGTTGTATACGGGGGATAGGTTAACCTAGTGATTGTTAGTGCTTGGCACTTGGTTCTATGGACATCCTTACTGTACCGACAGCGATACCGATATTGTTGTTTCTCGTTCTTCTCACAAATGTACTTAGTGTAAGTCGCTTTGGATAAAACAGTATGTGAGTGAGTGGGTGAGTTAGTTGGTTAGTTAGTTAGTGGCCTAATGCTCCACATAGTTTTTTTTGTCAGTCTTTATCTGGTCCTCTATTCTCCCATCTCTCCTTCTCTCCCCCTCTGTCCCGCTCTCCCCCCTCTCCCCTGCCTCCCCCCTCTCCCTTCAGGAGTATTATGGGGTGTTTTTTTGTCGTGGAGCACAAAGGAAACAACTGAGCGATCTTCTTTCACACGCCTCCTGACCAGAAGACTCACTGTTCACACCCATACTCCCCCTTTCTCCCCCTCTCTTTCGGTCTCTCATTCTCTCTCTCTCCTCATCTCTCATTCTCTCTCTCTCTCTCTCTCTCTCTCTCTCTCTCTCTCTCTCTCTCTCTCTCTCTCTGTCTCTGTCTCTGTCTCTGTCTGTCTCTGTCTCTCCCCATCTGTCTGTTTGTGTCTCTCTCTCTCTCTGTCTCTGTCTCTGTCTCTCCCCATCTGTCTGTTTGTGTCTCTCTCTCTCTCTCTCTCTCTGTCTCTCTCTCTCTCTCTCTCTCTCTCTCTCTCTCTCTCTCTCTCTCTCTCTCTCTCTCTCTCTCTCTCTCTCTCTCTCTCTCTCTCTCTCTCTGCCTCTGTCTCTGTCTCCCTCTCTCTCTCTCTGTCTCTCTCTCTCTGTCTTCTGTCTCAGTTAAATCCAAAGAGCTTTGTTGGCACAGGAAACATTCCATCACTTTGCCAAAGCAGTGAGAAAAGTGAAACACAAAGATAAACATCCAAGGAGTCACGATTACGACAACAATCGAATGATGTTAAAACGTGGAACACACTGTCCCAACCGTTGGCCATCTGAAATGTTTGGGGAGACTCGGATGAGTTCGGAAACGAATCTGTTCAGTGTGTTCATCTGTGTTGGAAGCTTTTGGAGCCGCGCGGACGGTGTCTGGTCCGATTCAACTCGCAAACTCTGAGAGAGTTGGCGGTCTGTGGATTGGAGCCATTGGATACTCTGATTGGTTTTCAGCGCGGTGTGTGGGAGGGGCGGACGAGCGCCACGAGACTAGCGCCACCTGATGTTACGGAGACTTATTGCATCTCGCTCAAGAGCAGAACGTCCACGCTACTGTGTAGTTGGCAGTAGTCTTCGCGGTGTGTTTCAATGCAACTTTTCTGCCGAACGGGTCGGACGAGAGGCAACGGAGTGGTTGGATGAAGGCAGTTGGCTGTTGGCTTGAGTCTGGGCTTTGTGTGGGCCCCCTTAATATAATACTAATACTTAAATAAGACTACTAAAGTAGGTAGGACCACGTCCCAGGAAGTGTCCCCGTGTCTCACGGCCTCTGTCTCTCTGTCTCCCCCCCTCTGCAGCCCCTGCACAATGCCGGTGGAGACCCTGTTCCCGTCGTCGGGGGGCATGTCCTCCATGCCCTTCCGCCTCCTCAACAAAGGCCCCGCCTACTTCCGGCGCCCGCTGGCGGAGCCCGGCTCGCGGCGCCTGAGCGCCGTGGAGCGGCTGGAGGCGGACAAGGCCAAGTACGTCAAGAGCCAGCAGGTGGTGCTGACGCGGCAGGCGCCCGCCAAGCCCCCCCACTGCGGCTCCGCCCCCAACAACACCACCACCGCCGGCGACTCCCCCAAGACCCCCATCATCCGCAAGCCCCTGCTCACGCCCGCCATGCGCGGCCAGATAGCCACGCCCCCGGCCCGCAAGCTCCCACGCCGACCAATCACGGCGGAGACGGGAGTGGGAGGAGGAGGAGGAGGAGGAGGAGGGAATGTGGGCGGGACGGGCGGGAGGAGAGGCCCCGCCCTCAACCTGGAGATCCTCAACAACCTCATCAACAACGTCGGCGACGTCGGCCACGCCCCCGTCACCGCCGTCCCCACCTGCCGCTCCTCCCTCCCCTCCTGCTCCTCGTCCTCCTCCACCTCCTCCTCCTCCTCGCCCTCCCCGTCGGGCTCCTCCCCCTCCCCGTCGGGCTCCTCCCCCTCCCCGTCTGGCTCCTCCCCCTCGTCGGGCACCAAGAGCATCGGCAGCAGCCTGTCAGCGGAGCCCCACCTCCTGCTGCTCAACAACCTCAAGGCCATCAACACCACCTCCTCCTCCACCTCCTCCTCCAAGCCCCTCAACACCACCTCCTCCTCCACCTCCTCCTCCAAGCCCCTCAACACCTCCTCCTCCACCTCCTCCTCCAAGCCCCTCAACACCTCCTCCTCCACCTCCTCCTCCAAGCCCCTCAACACCACCTCCTCCTCCACCTCCTCCTCCAAGCCCCTCAACACCTCCTCCTCCCTCTCCTCCTCCTCCACCTCCTCCCCGCTCAACAACAGGAACAACGACAGCCAGCAGCCCCCCCCCGTCCCGGTGCGGGCCCCCCGCGTGGCCACCCCGCCCTACCCCCACCCCCACCCCCACCCCATGGCGGTGCGGCGCGTCGACGTGCGTCCCCCCGCCGCCCTCCGGACCTTCCCCCCCCGCCCCGCCCTCCCCCTCAAGCCCCTCCTCCCCCTGCGGCAGACCGCCCAGCCCCAGGCCCCGCCCACCCTGCCGCCGCCGCCGCCGCCGCCACCACACCGGACGTCCTCCGCCTCCTCCTCCACCTCGCCCTCGTCCCGCCTGGGGGCCCCGCCCCCGCCCTACCCGCCGCCGTCGCCCGCCTTCACGCGGCTCTCCAACGCCAGCTCGGGCCGCGGGCCGTCGCGGCCGGCGCTGCACCGCTCCAAGTCGGACCTGAGCGACCGCTACTCGCGCGCCACGGCCGACCTGGAGCGCTTCTTCAACTACTGCGGGCTGGACCGCGGCGAGGTGGAGGCGCTGGGCGGCGTGGAGCGCTTCGGCCGCGCCAACTCCGACATCGTGTCCGTGTCCAAGCTGCGCAGCGTCAGCACGCCCAGCTCCGAGTGCGAGGGCGAGGGCGGGGGCGAGGGGGGTGGCGGCGGCGGCGGCGGCGGGGAGGGGCCGGGCGTGGAGCGGGCGCCGTACGGGATCTCGGTGATCGAGAGGAACGCCCGCGTCATCAAGTGGCTCTACGGCATCCGCCAGGCCCGGGACGCGGCGCACGCCGTCTCCAACGTGTAGACCGGGGGGGGAGACGGGGGGGGGGGGGATGGAGAAGGGTGAGGACCAAAGACATGGACTTGGATCCATGAGAGACTGGCTGGACCGGAACAGAGACCGAACCGGATCAGAGACCGGAACAGAGACTGGAGACCGGATCAGAGACCGGACCGGATCAGAGACCGGAACAGAGACTGGAGACCGGATCAGAGACCGGACCGGATCAGAGACCGGAACAGAGACTGGAGACCGGATCAGATACCGGGAACAGAGACCGGACCGGACTAGAGACCGGACCGGATCATACACCTGACTGGACCGGATCAGCGACCGGAGACCAGAGACTGGACCGGATTAGCAACTGGACCGGACCGGAACAGAGAACCGGACCGGACCGGAATCCGGACCCGTCTGCTCCGTTCAAACCAATCATATTTATTGACGAAGCTGGAGAGACTCTTGAGGGCCCCGGTCCTTGGGATATAATATATACACACGGTTTAAATGTATATATATATCCACACATCTATATTTTTGTCTTTGTATGCGTGGGTCGGCAGAGCGGCGGTGCGTGACATCACGGCCAACGAGGCAGGCCATTGGCCGAGGATGGACACTCTTTGTTTACCTCCGGACGGCTACTCTGTGAGGACAAAAAGGACACTTTTTTTTACATTTTACTAGACGTATACGAGTATTGAAGTACAAAAGCAATAATAGACGGATGACGATGATGTTGAGGGTGCTGATGATGATGAAGTAGTAGTACTTTTTGTAGTCCCTGATGTCATGGTACTGTGTGTGTGTGTGTGTGTGTGTGTGTGTGTGTGTGTGTGTGTGTTTGTGTGCATGGAAGTACATGTGTGTGTGCGTGTATGTGTGTTTGTGTGCATGGAAGTAAAAGAGAAATTCACATCTAAGCTATAAACGATGCATGAAGACAACACAACTCGCCATTTTTACATAGAGAGACAATATACTGTGAAAACACGCACACAAACACACACACTCGCAGACACACACACACACACACACACACACACACACACACACACACACACAGCCGTTGCGTGGGTCATACGTCTGTAAGACTGTTGTGTGAACTTCTGTCGGCATGCAAACCAAGAGTTTGTTGGTTTACGCACACATTCACATTTTCATCTCAGCAAAGAGCACAGTAGCAATGAATCACTGCCTATCACACAACACACACGCACACACACACACACACACACACACACACACACACACACACACACACACACACACACCACACACAGTTTGGTGTGATTCCAGGGCAGTGGGTTGGATGAGCTGGATGAGAATGGGCGATCACATGACCAGGTCCATGAGGTGTGTGCGTCGGCGTGTGTGTGACTAAGAACGAGGAGGAGGAGGAGCTTTCAGAACACTTCTCAGGAACACGTTTGAAGACTGACTCCTATTTATTTTGAAGAAGCAATAAAGTTTGTTGTTTTTCTCTTAAAACGGTATGGTTGTGTGTGCAGAAGTGGATCTCGTTGTTTTCCGTCTCCTGTGGACAAACCGCCCCCAAGTGTAAACGGCACTGATGGAAAAAAACTGGAATTGCGAACACAATAAAGGCACCAGTCACAGCTTGTGGGGATCCCTCCAACTTTATTGATGCACCATCTTTGCGCAAAACATGAAAAACGTACAGAACAGGAAATGTGTTTAATATTTTTAAAAACCTCAAGATAATAAGACAAATACACTAAAACAGACGGTTTCTTTACTACTTGGTTCAGAGGAAGCTGAACTCAAAAGACGAGATTTAGTTTGAAGATAACGGTTGATTACATTCAGGCTCGTCCATGAAGTGATCTTAAATACCAATGAGATCCTAAAATCGATTGCAAACCTGACGGGCATCCAATGAAATATGGAAGAGGAAAAGGGAAACATGTGAATTTATTTTGAGTGCTGCAGTCAGAATTCTGACTTTAAAGTCAGAACTCCAAAAAGATAATCACATGTAGCCCTAATCTTCCTTACAGGCGAGATGGGGTTTTGGTTAGAGATGACTGACGATACGTGGAAGCTGCACGTGGGCAAATAAGTAAACAGGAAACAGGAAATGAGACTCAATTATTGTACTT
This sequence comes from Gadus macrocephalus, assembly GCF_031168955.1. NCBI lineage: Eukaryota > Metazoa > Chordata > Actinopteri > Gadiformes > Gadidae > Gadus > Gadus macrocephalus. The sequence continues at coordinate 23,552,485 of NC_082382.1, forward strand.
CCTGTTGCCGTATAAAAGCATGGCCCAAGAACAATATTCACCATGTACAACTTGAGTAGAAACAATAACATTAAAATTATCAGGCAGTTTCCCTTTTCATCAGGCAAAACATTTCCTTTTCTTTGACAGAATATAGGCCTACAAATTCTCCTTAAGTTAGTCATAAGAAAACATTAAACAGTTTTAGAGGACATGGAGCCTGATGCATTCACGATATCTTCATATGATTAAGGTGAGTGATTGGTAATCGGGCTTGGTTCCAGCGTGAAATCAGAATGAATGAATGAATGAACAGCAGATAGAGTAGGGGAGGCAGATTGTGGAAACCGGAAACGCCTTCTCCGTGGCAAGGCTTCTTAATCGCGTTTGGAGATGGGCTCAGTAGGAGCATGTGTTGTGTCAGGCTCAGATCTCATCTGAACGTCTATTACGGACACACGCTGGGCTTTCACCCCGCGGTCTGATTGAGCCCCATCGCTCTTAGGACGCGCCTCAATTCAAGTGCTTAATTGGCATGATGAGAAATAATCATGTTCACATTGCCAAAGTGAAGAGATAACTAAAATTACTCTCATGCAGTCAAATAAATCAAATCTATTCCCAGCGAGTTTCTACAATGTGCAAAAGATATATATAATATAATATATATAATAATACGTTGGTAAATGGAAATTTAAGATATGCTGTCGGGCAAAAATGATGTGGTTACGTTTAGATATGAAACACAAGAAATTCTACTGCTGTCGCCTCATTTTAGTCCCAGGTATGTTAACTTTAAATTTCTGCATAGCACTTATACGTTATTTTTTTATCTTTGTGTTCGTGTGTGCCCTTGTGCGTGTGTGTTTGTGTGTGTGTGTGTGTGTGTGTGTGTGCGCCCGTGTATGTATGTGTGTTAGTGTGCCCTTGTATGTACAGTGTGTGTGTGTGTTTGTGGTAGAGAGAGTGAGAGTGTGCGGCTGTATTTAATCTTGCGGTAAGTGGATGATAAGCGGGCGAGCGGGCCAGCCTCGCCAGCAGCACGTCTCTGGTTCTGACCTAATGAGACAGAACAGGGCTGGGCTGCTCCACTGGGAGCAGAGAGAGAGAGAGAGAGAGAGAGAGAGAGAGAGAGAAAGAGAGAGAGAGACGGAGAGGGAGAGACAGCGAGAGAGACAGAGAGAGAGAGAGACGGAGAGGGAGAGACAGAGAGAGAGACAGAGAGAGAGAGACGGAGAGGGTGAGACAGAGAGAGAGAGAGAGGGAGAGAGAGAGAGAGACAGACGGAGAGGGAGAGACAGAGAGAGAGAGATGGAGAGGGTGAGACAGAGAGAGAGAGAGAGGGAGAGAGAGAGAGAGAGCGAGAGAGAGAGAGGAAGGGTGTACACTAGATCTTCTCTGTGTCTCTCTTTAGAGAGCGAGGGTGGGAGAGGATGCAGGGATGAAGAGAGGGAGGAAGTGGGCCAATCTGATGCTGGGAGCGGCGATGCCAAGGCGACCGCTGACGTCATGGAAGTGAGGTCATTGAAGTCTTGCACACGCTCAGACGGCTGAATGGCCGCCGTGACGGCGGCGATATGTTCTGAGAAGACGAGACAATGCGAGACATATGTTCGTAACTCCTCGCTTGGTCGGCTTCGGTGTATCGACGTCAACGCAGGGAGGACTGAGTTGCTTTATGGCGACGAAAAGACGTGAGTGTGTGTGTGTGGAAGAGCAGCAGGGAGCAATGGGGGGGGTGATGATGATATCAAACCACTGTGTGGAAGAGCAGAGGACTGAACTCGGTCCAGCGGCACGGTGTAGCTCCGTGCAGCAGCAGCAGCAGCAGCAGCAGCAGCAGCAGCAGCAGCAGATCTCGGCCCAGCATGAGGCCAAACAGATGAGTATCTGTTATGATGATGATGATGATCCCATCTTTACATAACTTCACGGTGTCATGAGAACCCTGTCCCTCCCTGATCCTGGAAGAGTGTCCTTATATAAGCACTGACGTACATGTGTGTGTGTGTGTGTGTGTGTGTGTGTGTGTGTGTGTGTGTGTGTGTGTGTGTGTGTGTGTGTGTGTGTGTGTCCTACAACATGCCTCAGCGGTTGTTCCCTGTGGAGACAAAGGATGTCAGTAATGATCTCTCTCTCTCTCTCTCTCTCCACAGAGACGCACCATATGTCCGTGTTTACTGAGAGATCAGCTGTGCTCTGGAGTGTGTGTAAGTGTATAAGTATGTGGCTGTGCGCATCCTCTGGGCTGTGTGTGTGTGTGTGTGTGTGTGTGTGTGTGTGTGTGTGTGTGTGTGTGTGTGTGTGTGTGTGTGTGTGTGTGTGTGTGTGTGTGTGTGTGTGTGTGTGTGAGACCATAGACAGACAGAGTACCATATGGAGTCACACATTTCCCATTTCCCAGGACAGCATCCTGGCCTGGATCAGCATCAGTCCGCCTGTGTCTCCACTGGCCCTGATGTCTCGGTGTTTGTTGTTGTTTACGGGGAATGGGTCAACCTAGGGATTGTTAGTGAACATCAAACATCCTTACTGTACATTGCCACTGAACATTGAACATCCTTACTGTACCGACAGAGATATATTGTCTTTTCTCTTTATTCTGACAAATGCAATAATTGTAAGTCGCTTTGGATAAAAGCGTCTGCTAAACGCCCTCAATGTAAATGTAAACATTCTGACGTTTTCCAGCTAGTTAACCGGACTTATCAGTTAGCCTGTCTTTTGTTCGGCTTCTTAGCATGTCTCAGTGTTCATGGGGTCTTCCTGCCAGCAAGCCTATCTCAGTTGTTATGAGGTCTCTGGTTGGCTGGCCGGTGTATCTCAGTTGTTGTGAGGTCTCTGGTTGGCTGGCCGGTGTATCTCAGTTGTTATGAGGTCTCTGGTTGGCTGGCCGGTGTATCTCAGTTGTTATGAGGTCTCTAGTCTCGCAAAGCCAGACCAAACTACAGCAAGTAGAATGGTCTGGAGCCACGCTACCTCGAGTCATCTATCCGTGGGGAAACTGGGCGGGCCTGTTTTTATTTCTTTAAACCAATCACAATCGTCTAGGGCGGGGCTAAGCCCGGGAAGCAGCAGCGGTGTCCATGCAAAATATAACATCTTTCTTCCTCAGCAAATGCTGTAAGCAAATCTTTTGCAGTTCTTTGCAATTTTCGACGGAAAGAGCCAAACATGCCAACTTTACAGCGCTGTCAAAGTCCTCTTCAAAACTCGCCATACTGCCTAATTTCCGAGTTTGAGGGGGAGCACAATACGGGAACGCCAGCAACCGGAAGGGGAGGAGTCGCGGCCAAATCCGACGCTAGGCAATAGACGCTGTCCACTTCCGTTCAGCCAGACTATGAGGTCTCTGGTTGGCTGGCCGGTGTATCTCAGTTGTTATGAGGTCTCTGGTTGGCTGGCCGGTGTATCTCAGTTGTTATGAGGTCTCTGGTTGGCTGGCCGGTGTATCTCAGTTGTTTTGAGGTCTCTGGTTGGCTGGCCGGTGTATCTCAGTTGTTATGAGGTCTCTGGTTGGCTGGCCGGTGT
>NC_082382.1:23562809-23600309 GCF_031168955.1 Gadus macrocephalus
AGTACTGCCTAACGTACACACATTCATGCACGCATTCACACACCGACGGCGGAGTCAACCACGCAAGGCGACAGCCAGCTCGTCAGGTGCAGGTCAGGGTGAGGTGCCTTGCTCAGGGACACCTCGACACTCTAGGCTAGGACGGGGAGCCGGGGATCGAACTAGTAACCTTCGGGTTACCAGTCAACCCGCTCTACCTCCTGAGCCACATGTCGCCGGTGTGTGTGTGTGTGTGTGTGTGTGTGTGTGTGTGTGTGTGTGTGTGTGTGTGTGTGTGTGTGTGTGTGTGTGTGTGTGTGTGTGTGTGTGTGTGTGTGTGTGTGTGTGTGTGTGTGTGTGTGTGTGTGTGTGTGTGTGTGTGTGTGTGTGTGTGTGTGTGTGTGTGTTGGCCTCTCTGGTAAAAACCTTTGTGTGTCGTAGTAAAACAAAGATGAAACAAGACCGGGGGTCTGACGGCCCAGGAGAGCGCCCTTCGGCCTGGGATAGGGGGGGGGGGGGGGGGGGGGGGGGGGGGGGGGGGCGGTAAATCAGGAGTGAAGCCACGCCTCCCGCCCCCCTCCCTGGAGTGGACCAGGAGTCATGTCTCCCCCGCCGCACGCGTCCCTCCATCCCCCCCCACCCAACCCCCCCCCCCCCCCCCCCCCCCCCTCCCAGCGTCAACAGTGTCCTTCGACGCCACACCAAGGCGAGGGCTCAGGGTCTGACCCCGCGACCCCCGAGCGACCCTGCGACCCCCCCCCCCAGGCATGGAGAGACCAGAGAGAGGATGCTGGGGGAAAGGCTTCAGAAGGCAACGAGAACCCCTCCCGGTGAGGTGGACGGTGTTGGGGGGGGAAGGGGGAGGAAGGGAGGGGGGAGACAAAGAGGAGGGGGGGGGGGGAGGGGTTGTAAACCTCTCCCTCTCTCCGAAGGCTTGGGGAGAGAGATTTATGGCGACCTTCTGGGGCCAATAACAAGATGAGCCTTCCAACCGACACCCTGTGCTGCTTAACATCCCGCCATACATGTGAGTGTGTGAGCGCTCACATGTAGGTCAGACACGCGGCGGCCATCTTCTCACCGTGCCAGCTGATCGTCTGCTGCCATGGCGATCAGATCAGAGCTAGCATACCATCAGATGCAGCGGTAACTCGGACAGACAGGAGACAGGTAGAGACGGATTGCCTCATAGTATACATACACAGTATACATCTATCCTTGTGTGTGTGTGTGTGTCTTTATGTTTGCGTGCATGTGTATGTGTCTATCTGTGTGTCTGTGCGTGTGGTTCTATGTGTGTGTGCGTGTGTGTGTATGTGTGTGTATGCGTGTCTGTCCATCTGTGGTGTCCTGTGTGTGTCCTGCGTGTTTTTGTACCGTTACTACGCGTTCTACGCCTCACTGGTTACTCTTTTACAAACTGTTGTTCCGTCAAACATGACTGTGACCGCCGGTATTCATTGGTCCTTGTCATAAGAAACCCTCAACACACTTGAAACGTTTGAGTAACACTTACCTGGTTTAAGCCAATGTTGTTGTTTTTAGATGGTAAATGGACTGCATTTATACAGCAATGTTCTAACCAATTCGCCACTAAAATATTTTTGACAATATTTACAATATTTACTAACATTCACTCAGTCATAGACACATTCACACACACCGACGGCGGTGTCAGCCACGCAAGGTGACAGCCAGCTCGTCGGGAGCAGTCTGGGTGAGGCGTCTTACCAGCCAACCCGCTCTACCTCCTGAGCCACATGCCGACAAGTAAATGGGTTTTAGATAACAATCCCGTGTTTAAAGTAACCTTTAAGTGTTGACCCTGCACTATGGACCCGTGGGCCTCACTGCCCCAGGAGGACACTCCGGTTCCAGTCGTCAACGGCCCGCAGCAACCCAACTGCCGACCGCGTGAACAGAGGCCACTGTCGTAAACCTGGTCTTTAGTGACACCTTGTGGTCAAGGAGAGACCTCACCTAGACTCTGCATAGCCTCCCTCCGAACCCCTCTTAAGGCCGATTTATGCTCAGTTACGTAAGCGTAAGCGCAAGCGCAAGAGGCCCTTGCGCGCCCTTGCGCACCCCTTGCGCGACTTCTCACGTCTTGCGTGCGTCGGGCGATTTTTCTAGACTTGCGTCATTTTTTACGTAAGCTTTTACGCGAGCCGCGCAGCATGCAAGGCTGTGATTGGTCTGCTCGTCTGGTTACTACTTCCTGTCTGGAGTATCACATTTCCTGTTTTCATACCGCCACCTACCATACGATCTGGCACATAATTATGCGAACCCTTTATGCGAACCCTTCCACAGGGGCAAAGTGCTATTTTGATGCGCGACATCAAACAGCTGATGCGGGATTGTGAGCCATTTTAATGATCTTGTCACCCGATATTCGTTCTATTAGGCCTACTGGCCTTATTTGTTTTAGTGTTAGCCTATTTGAATTAATTACGTAATGTTTTGTGTTCACGTTCTATGTGAAACATAAGTGTTCATGTTCTGTGTGAAACATAAGTTCAGTAGCCTCTTTGAGTGAATGCAATTTGAAAGCGTGAGTGTGTAGTGAATGAAAAATGTGTGCGTGTATGGTGGGACTATTTTCTGTATTTGATAAATAAACCCCTTTTCTCTAATAATGCTGCCTACCATATCATTTATTGTGGACATTATGCGCTATAGCTTAAAGCCTTTGGCTATAGGCCTACACTTAAATAATTCATTCATCTGTCAAGGCAGTAGCTGTTGTATAAACATTTTATATGGATATGAATTAATGAGTTTGACGTAAACCAAATTAGGTAAATTGTGTAACATGATAACTAATGAATCAAAAGTCATGCTTCCAAGTGACCAATGTATATATATTTATTGGTCAGTGCGCATACCCAATCGTAGCACATTGTACTGGTGGGGAAACACGCCAGCATCTGACAAAAAATAATCTGCCAGCTGCTCCCTGACAAGGGCCGGTTTTGGTGAGAGTCGGGAAGATATCGGATGACTCGCGAAAGGAGATCATCAAACTTTGGCACATAAACAAACCAACGACTCCCACAGACAAAGACGTCATTCTCGAGGTCGTCTTCAACGAAAAACTTTACTCCACCTGCTGTTCTGGCGGTAAATTGCTTGGCAACACGCGCAACACGCGCAACCTAAAAGGGAGCATGAATTGCTTTGAGTAAATTTTGCGCAACAACGTAACACCAACGCTGAAGCATGCAGCCGCCTTTACACTTATTATTTGTTGTACGTCCTGGCACTTTGTGTACGCACTTATTTTATGTTGTTTGATTATCTAAAACCACCAAACACCTCTACCCAGAACCAGCTTGTGAGTTTTTGTTTAAAGCTCTTCTGTGTAGTGTTGTAACTTAATAGATTGCATTGTTAGGTAGCCAAATGAGCTGGAAGTAAATATAAGTGATATTATTTACAGTTAAAGGTAATTATTTCGATGTAAATGCGTTGTATTGCGAGGTTTGATTTGGATTTGAGATGCATTGTCTGTTGTATCGGCAAACCAATGGTTAAAATACTTCAAGTCCCAGAGTGCCTTGCAGTGGAAAAGCAGGGGGAAATATCTACGTGACTGTGACGTGCCCAAATGAGCAGGGACGCGGGAAGTGGGGGTGCTTAGGGTGCTGCAGCACCGCACCCTGGCGGCCCCTGGCTGTAACTGCAAGTGAGAACGTTTTCTGAACAAATCAATACTTTTTTTTTTTGTGTAATTTTATCATGCAACATGATTTTTCATAAAATTATTGACATCCACCCTTTTTATGATATTTATCATATTATCATTTCATTTTATTTAGAACATTGTCTGTGTAGGCTGACGTAGTCTATGACGCACAAAGCAGAACTGTCCATAGCTGAATATGGTACTATGCTGATTTTACATAAGCATGTTGGTGTTAAACATCTGTTGTAGTGAACATTCTAAAACTGGTGTAAAATGTTGCTGCCATATTAATAGACACGTTGAATGTTATTGTTTTGATTCTGGCATCCCGCACGTAAACTCGTTGGCAAAAAAAGAGCAAACACGGACGGTTCACTTGACGGAGAAACCGTCACTTTCCTCATATCAGACAACTCGTAACTCTGGATGAAAATTAAGGCTTTCTTTTATTGTCACTTTCCTTTGTAAACCTTTAGAAATAACCTCCTGAATCCTTGTTATAACGCTGTGTATAATCCCGGACCGCAACAGCTTGTCGGCATGTTGTTAGTGTGTGAATTTCAGCCCAGTATCAGCCGAGTTGACTCTAATTTCCACATTGTTTACTTGCTAACGTTTGTGAATAAGGAACTAGTTGGCAGAACTCTTTTTACACACCAGTAGAGTGTTTATCAGCCCTGAATGTGACGTCACCCGTCATCTCGTCTCTGTAAACAATGGATGTTGCACAGCATTTATTATGACGTCATTATATAGACTCTCTCTCGGGACCCTCCCCTCGGACTGACTTCCCGCGTCCCTGGTGTTACCCCCTATGTTTTATTCGATACATTTCGACAGTGTTACCCCTTATGGGTTTTTCATGACGACAGATAAAAAAGGACAGTGTTACCCTTTACGTTTCATTTGATAAAAACGACAGTGTTACCCCTTATATTTTATTTGACAAGGACAAATCTTTTTTTTTTCATGACGACCAAAGAAAAACGACAGTGTCACCCGTCATGTTTCATTTGATAAAAACGACCGTGTTACCCCCTATGTTTTAATTGATAAATATCGACAGTGTTACCCGTTATGTTTTTTTCATGACGACCGATAAAAAAAACGACAGTGTTACCCCTTATGTTTCATTTGATAAAAAAGACAGTGTTACCCCTCATGTTTCATTTGATAAAATGTATGTGTGTATTTCTATTATTTCCCTTATGTTCTTTTTCATGACGACCAATAAAAAACGACAGTGTTACCCCCTATGTTTTTTTTCATGACGACCAATAAAAAACAACAGTGTTACCCCTTATGTTTTTTTTTCCTGACGACCAATAAAAAACAACAGTGTTACCCCTCCAGGGGCGGATGGTGTATAGGGGCGATTTGGGCGACGCACTACCAACTGGGAGAAAGAGGATTTTTTTTTTTTGAATTCTCTCATGGCAAAAGTAGTTTTCAGTGTTCTAGACTTATTATCTGTCATTGTCCAATCAGAATCGTCAGATTCAAGTCGCGTTTCAAATGGTCCCGCTTCTTTCTGGGCGAATTCATCGACGTGGAAAATCACCCAAGCCTTCTCCGTTGACGTCTAATGCTAAAACGTTTTTTTTTCGGCATCATGCCTTCAGTGCATATTGTATATAGTTCTCTGCAAACCTATGGCGGCATCATGCCTTCAGTGTGTATATTGTATATAGTTCTCTGCAAACCTATGGTGGCATCATGCCATCAGTGTGCATATTGTATATAGTTCTCTGCAAACCTATGGTGGCATCATGCCTTCAGTGTGCATATTCATGTATATAATTCTCTACAAACCTATGGTGGCATCATGCCTTCAGTGTGTCATGAACAACCACACATAAAAGGTTGCACATATTATATTGATATTTTATCTTATTTGTCCAAATGCATACTTAACTGTAGATAGATTTATGAGTGAAGTTACCAACACAATAGATTGTCCGTAACACACTCACCCCTTTTAGAATCACATGATATGATATGATATGAACTTTATTCGTCAGCTGGTGCTGAAATTTGTCTTGCGACCCAGCAGCCGTTGCATGTTTAAACAGAAAACATGAATTACACACATTGACATGACACATTGAAACACAAAAAATTTACATACATTCTCTCACTCTCACTCTCTCACAAAAACACATACAGATAGAGACAGAGAGAGAATGTTAACTTGTGTATACCGGTAATTCCCAATTATTATTGTTGATTTGCACTTTTAATCTTGCTGAATTATACAAGGCAAATAAATAAAGTAAAAACTTAGTTCCCCGGCTCCATTCGTCTATGTAAGGAAATGTTCTATTTTGTCTTTATTATTTTGTCAGAATGCACCAGAATGCTTCGTTTTTATATGAAAAACACAAAAAAATCTTCGGAGGGAGGAGGGCCCCAGACCCCCCTACAGGGGTTTGGTTTACAAACTTTCTGCCCCCCCAATAATAAAATTCACCAGCCGCCACTGCACCCCTTCTGTTTTTTTTTTCATGACGACCGATAAAAACCAACAGTGTTACCCCCTACGTTTTTTTCATGACGACCAAAGAAAAACAACAGTGTCACCCCTCATGTTTCATTTGATAAAAACGACCGTGTTACCCCCTCTGTTTTAATTGATAAATATCGACAGTGTTACCCCTTATGTTTTTTTCATGACGACCGATAAAAAACGACCGTGTTACCCCTTATGTTTCATTTGATAAAAACGAGTGTTACCCCTCATGTTTCATTTGATAAAAACGACAGTTTTACCCCTTTTTTTTCATGACAACCAAAGAAAATCAAGTGTTACCCCCTATGTTTTATTTGATAAATATCGACAGTGTTACCCCTTATGTTTATTTCATGATAATACACAATAACCAATCATCAATAAAGAGGATATATATGACATTAAAATGTATGAGTGTATTTCTATTATCTCCCTTATGTTTTTTTTCACGACGACTAATAAATAACGACAGCGTTACCCCTTATATTTTATTTGACAACGACAACAGTGTTACCCTTTATGCTTTTTTTCATGACGACCAATAAAAAACAACAGTGTTACCCCTTATGTTTTTTTTCATGACGAACAATAAAAAACAACAGTTACCCCTTATGTTTTTTTTAATGACGACCAATAAAAAACAACAGTGTTACCCCTTATCTTTTTTTTCATGACGACCAATAAAAAACAACAGTGTTACCCCTTATCTTTTTTTTCATGACGACCAATAAAAAACAACAGTGTTACCCCTTATCTTTTCTTTCATGACGACCAATAAAAAACAACAGTGTTACCCCTTATCTTTTTTTTCGTGACAACCAATAAAAAACGACAGTGTTTCCCCTTATGTTTTTTTTCATGACGACCAATAAAAAACGACAGTGTTACCCCTTATGTTTCATTTGATAAAAACGACAGTGTTACCCCTCATGTTTCATTTGATAAAAACGACAGTGTTACCCCTTTTTTTTCATGACGACCAAAGAAAATCAACAGTGTTACCCCCTATGTTTTATTTGATAAATATCGACAGTGTTACCCCTTATGTTTATTTCACGATAATACACAATAATCAATCATCAATAAAGAGGATATATTTGACATTAAAATGTATGTGTGTATTTCTATTATCTCCCTTATGGTTTTTTTCACGACGACCAATAAATAACGACAGCGTTACCCCTTGTATTTTATTTGACAACGACAACAGTGTTACCCTTTATGCTTTTTTTCATGACGACCAATAAAAAACAACAGTGTTACCCCTTATGTTTTTTCATGACGACCAATAAAAAACAACAGTGTTACCCCTTATCTTTTTTTTCATGACGACCAATAAAAAACAGCAGTGTTACCCCTTATCTTTTTTTTCATGACGACCAATAAAAAGAAAAACAGTTTTACCCCTTATGTTTTTTTTCATGACGACCAATAAAAAACAACAGTATTACCCCTTATGTTTTTATTCATGACGACCAATAAAAAAACAACAGTGTTACCCCCTACGTTTTTTTCATGACGACCAAAGAAAAACGACAGTGTCACCCCTCATGTTTCATTTGATAAAAACGACAGTGTTACCCCTCATGTTTCATTTGATAAAAACGACAGTGTTACCCCTTATGTTTATTTCATGACAATACACAATAATCAATCATCAATAAAGAGGATATACATGACATTAAAATGTATGTGTGTATTTCTATTATTTCCCTTATGTTTTTTTTCATGACGACCATTAAAAAACGACAGTGATACCCGTTATATTTTATTTGACAAAGACCACAGTGTTACCCTTTATGTTTTTTTTCATGACGACCAATAAAAAAAAAAACAGTTTTACCCCTTATGGTTCTTTTCATGACGACCAATAAAAAACAACAGTGTTACCCTTATCTTTTTTTTCATGACGACCAATAAAAAACAACAGTGTTACCCCTTATCTTTTTTTTCATGACGACCAATAAAAAACAACAGTGTTACCCCTTATCTTTTTTTTCGTGACAACCAATAAAAAACGACAGTGTTTCCCCTTATGTTTTTTTTCATGACGACCAATAAAAAACGACAGTGTTACCCCTTATGTTTCATTTGATAAAAACGACAGTGTTACCCCTCATGTTTCATTTGATAAAAACGACAGTGTTACCCCTTTTTTTTCATGACGACCAAAGAAAATCAACAGTGTTACCCCCTATGTTTTATTTGATAAATATCGACAGTGTTACCCCTTATGTTTATTTCATGATAATACACAATAATCAATCATCAATAAAGAGGATATATATGACATTAAAATGTATGAGTGTATTTCTATTATCTCCCTTATGTTTTTTTTCACGACGACTAATAAATAACGACAGCGTTACCCCTTATATTTTATTTGACAACGACAACAGTGTTACCCTTTATGCTTTTTTTCATGACGACCAATAAAAAACAACAGTGTTACCCCTTATGTTTTTTTTCATGACGAACAATAAAAAACAACAGTTACCCCTTATGGTTTTTTTAATGACGACCAATAAAAAACAACAGTGTTACCCCTTATCTTTTTTTTCATGACGACCAATAAAAAACAACAGTGTTACCCCTTATCTTTTTTTTCATGACGACCAATAAAAAACAACAGTGTTACCCCTTATCTTTTTTTTCATGACGACCAATAAAAAACAACAGTGTTACCCCTTATCTTTTTTTTCGTGACAACCAATAAAAAACGACAGTGTTTCCCCTTATGTTTTTTTTCATGACGACCAATAAAAAACGACAGTGTTACCCCTTATGTTTCATTTGATAAAAACGACAGTGTTACCCCTCATGTTTCATTTGATAAAAACGACAGTGTTACCCCTTTTTTTTCATGACGACCAAAGAAAATCAACAGTGTTACCCCCTATGTTTTATTTGATAAATATCGACAGTGTTACCCCTTATGTTTATTTCACGATAATACACAATAATCAATCATCAATAAAGAGGATATATATGACATTAAAATGTATGTGTGTATTTCTATTATCTCCCTTATGGTTTTTTTCACGACGACCAATAAATAACGACAGCGTTACCCCTTGTATTTTATTTGACAACGACAACAGTGTTACCCTTTATGCTTTTTTTCATGACGACCAATAAAAAACAACAGTGTTACCCCTTATGTTTTTTCATGACGACCAATAAAAAACAACAGTGTTACCCCTTATCTTTTTTTTCATGACGACCAATAAAAAACAGCAGTGTTACCCCTTATCTTTTTTTTCATGACGACCAATAAAAAGAAAAACAGTTTTACCCCTTATGTTTTTTTTCATGACGACCAATAAAAAACAACAGTATTACCCCTTATGTTTTTATTCATGACGACCAATAAAAAAACAACAGTGTTACCCCCTACGTTTTTTTCATGACGACCAAAGAAAAACGACAGTGTCACCCCTCATGTTTCATTTGATAAAAACGACAGTGTTACCCCTCATGTTTCATTTGATAAAAACGACAGTGTTACCCCTTATGTTTATTTCATGACAATACACAATAATCAATCATCAATAAAGAGGATATACATGACATTAAAATGTATGTGTGTATTTCTATTATTTCCCTTATGTTTTTTTTCATGACAACCATTAAAAAACGACAGTGTTACCCGTTATATTTTATTTGACAAAGACCACAGTGTTACCCTTTATGTTTTTTTTCATGACGACCAATAAAAAAAAAAACAGTTTTACACCTTATGGTTCTTTTCATGACGACCAATAAAAAACAACAGTGTTACCCCTTTTGTTTTTTTTCATGACGACCAAAAAAAAATAACAGTGTTACCCCTTATGTTTTTCTTCATGACGACCAATAAAAAAAAAAGAAGTTGTACCCCTTATGGTTCTTTTCATGACGAACAATAAAAAACAACAGTGTTACCCCTTATGTTTTTTTTCATGACGACCAATTAAAAACAACAGTGTTACCCCTTATGGTTTTTTTCATGACGACCAATAAAAAACAACAGTGTTTCCCCTTATGTTTTTTTTCATGACGACCAATAGAAAAAAAATAGTTTTACCCCTTATGTTTTTTTTCATGACGACCAATAAAAAAAAAAAAAGCTTTACCCCTTATGGTTCTTTTCATAACGACCAATAAAAAACAACAGTGTTACCCCTTATGTTTTTTTTCATGACGACCAATAAAAAGAAAAACAGTTTTACCCCTTATGTTTTTTTTCATAACAACCAATAAAAAAACAACAGTATTACCCCTTATGTTTTTATTCATGACGACCCATAAAAAAACAACAGTGTTACCCCCTACGTTTTTTTCATGACGACCAAAGAAAAACGACAGTGTCACCCCTCATGTTTCATTTGATAAAAACGACCATGTTACCTCCTATGTTTTAATTGATAAATATCGACAGTGTTACCCATTATGTTTTTTTCATGATAACCGATAAAAAATGACAGTGTTATCCCTTATGTTTCATTTGATAAAAACGAGTGTTACCCCTCATGTTTCATTCGATAAAAACGACAGTGTTACCCCTTGTGTTTTTATTCATGACGACCAAAGAAAAACAACAGTGTTACCCCCAATGTTTTATTTGACAAATATCGACAGTGTTACCCCTTATGTTTATTTCATGACAATACACAATAATCAATCATCAATAAAGAGGATATACATGACATTCAAATGTATGTGTGTATTTCTATTAGTTCCCTTATGTTTCTTTTCATGACGACCATTAAAAAACGACAGTGTTACCCCTTATATTTTATTTGACAAAGACAACAGTGTTACCCTTGATTTTTTTTTTCATGACGACCAATAAAAAAAAAAACAGCTTTACCCCTTATGGTTCTTTTCATAACGACCAATAAAAAACAACAGTGTTACCCCTTATGTTTTTTTTCATGACGACCAATAAAAAACAACAGTGTTACCCCTTATGTTTTTTCATGACGACCAATAAAAAACAACAGTGTTACCCCTTATCTTTTTTTTCATGACGACCAATAAAAAACAGCAGTGTTACCCCTTATCTTTTTTTTCATGACGACCAATAAAAAGAAAAACAGTTTTACCCCTTATGTTTTTTTTCATGACGACCAATAAAAAACAACAGTATTACCCCTTATGTTTTTATTCATGACGACCAATAAAAAAACAACAGTGTTACCCCCTACGTTTTTTTCATGACGACCAAAGAAAAACGACAGTGTCACCCCTCATGTTTCATTTGATAAAAACGACAGTGTTACCCCTCATGTTTCATTTGATAAAAACGACAGTGTTACCCCTTATGTTTATTTCATGACAATACACAATAATCAATCATCAATAAAGAGGATATACATGACATTAAAATGTATGTGTGTATTTCTATTATTTCCCTTATGTTTTTTTCCATGACAACCATTAAAAAACGACAGTGTTACCCGTTATATTTTATTTGACAAAGACCACAGTGTTACCCTTTATGTTTTTTTTCATGACGACCAATAAAAAAAAAAACAGTTTTACACCTTATGGTTCTTTTCATGACGACCAATAAAAAACAACAGTGTTACCCCTTTTGTTTTTTTTCATGACGACCAAAAAAAAATAACAGTGTTACCCCTTATGTTTTTCTTCATGACGACCAATAAAAAAAAAAGAAGTTGTACCCCTTATGGTTCTTTTCATGACGAACAATAAAAAACAACAGTGTTACCCCTTATGTTTTTTTTCATGACGACCAATTAAAAACAACAGTGTTACCCCTTATGGTTTTTTTCATGACGACCAATAAAAAACAACAGTGTTTCCCCTTATGTTTTTTTTCATGACGACCAATAGAAAAAAAATAGTTTTACCCCTTATGTTTTTTTTCATGACGACCAATAAAAAAAAAAACAGCTTTACCCCTTATGGTTCTTTTCATAACGACCAATAAAAAACAACAGTGTTACCCCTTATGTTTTTTTTCATGACGACCAATAAAAAGAAAAACAGTTTTACCCCTTATGTTTTTTTTCATAACAACCAATAAAAAAACAACAGTATTACCCCTTATGTTTTTATTCATGACGACCCATAAAAAAACAACAGTGTTACCCCCTACGTTTTTTTCATGACGACCAAAGAAAAACGACAGTGTCACCCCTCATGTTTCATTTGATAAAAACGACCATGTTACCTCCTATGTTTTAATTGATAAATATCGACAGTGTTACCCATTATGTTTTTTTCATGATAACCGATAAAAAATGACAGTGTTATCCCTTATGTTTCATTTGATAAAAACGAGTGTTACCCCTCATGTTTCATTCGATAAAAACGACAGTGTTACCCCTTGTGTTTTTATTCATGACGACCAAAGAAAAACAACAGTGTTACCCCCAATGTTTTATTTGACAAATATCGACAGTGTTACCCCTTATGTTTATTTCATGACAATACACAATAATCAATCATCAATAAAGAGGATATACATGACATTCAAATGTATGTGTGTATTTCTATTAGTTCCCTTATGTTTCTTTTCATGACGACCATTAAAAAACGACAGTGTTACCCCTTATATTTTATTTGACAAAGACAACAGTGTTACCCTTGATTTTTTTTTTCATGACGACCAATAAAAAAAAAAACAGCTTTACCCCTTATGGTTCTTTTCATAACGACCAATAAAAAACAACAGTGTTACCCCTTATGTTTTTTTTCATGACGACCAATAAAAAACAACAGTGTTACCCCTTATGTTTTTTTTCATGACGACCAATAAAAAACAACAGTGTTACCCCTTATCTTTTTTTTCATGACGACCAATAAAAATCAACAGTGTTACCCCTCATGTTTTTTTTCATGACGACCAATAAAAAAAAAAAAATTTTACCCCTTATGGTTCTTTTCATGACGACCAATAAAAAACAAGTGTTACCCCTTGTGTTTTTTTTTCATGACGACCAATAAAAAACAACAGTGTTACTCCTTATGGTTTTTTTCAAGACGACCAATAAAAAACAACAGTGTTACCCCTTATCTTTTTTCATGACGACCAATAAAAAACAACAGTGTTACCCATTATCTTTTTTTTCATGACGACCAATAAAAAACAACCGTGTTACCCCTTATCTTTTTTTTCGTGACAACCAATAAAAAACAACAGTGTTTCCCCTTATTTCTTTTTTCAAGACGACCAAAAAAAAATACAGTTTTACCCCTTATGGTTCTTTTCATGACGACCAATAAAAAAAAACAGTGTTACCCCTTATGTTTTTTTTCATGACGGCCGATAAAAAACGACAGAGTTGCCCCTCATGTTTTTTCATGTTGACCAATAAAAATCGACAGTGGTACACCTGAGCTGTTTAGAGTGTTAACCTCCGAAATTATCAATGCACCATCAAGACACCGAAAAAAGTAAACACAATAGTTATACGTGACTCTATAATTCGCATTAAATAGAGATAAGAGTCTTCCAACGGATGACATCAACCGGACTTGAACCCCGGTCTCCAGGGGGTTAGCTCACACCTCTCTCCACTTCCCACTGAGATTTTTCAATTTAAAAAGTCTGTGGTTATGTATGACATAGCAATAGACATCATAGCATTACGTTTAAAATTAAAGATATTTTCTTTTCCACAGAAATTGAACCGCAGTCTCCAGTGGGTTAGGCAGAGTGCACTCCACTGCACCACTGAGGCGATGACAATTCACAATAATACATCATCAATAAAGAGGATATACATGACGTTAAAATGTATGTGTGTATTTCTATTATTTCCCTTATATTATTTTTCATGACTACCAATAAAAAACGACAGTGTTACCCCTTATATTTTATTTGACAAAGACAACAATGTTACCCCTTATGTTTTTTTTTCATGACGACCAATAAAAAACAAGTGTTACCCCTTATGGTTTTTTTCAAGACGACCAATAAAAAACAACAGTGTTAGCCCCTTATGGTTTTTTTCATGACGACCAATAAAAAACAACAGTGTTACCCCTTATCTTTTTTTTCATGACGACCAATAAAAAACAAGTTACCCCTTATCTTTTTTTTCATGACGACCAATAAAAAACAACAGTGTTACCCCTTATCTTTTTTTTTCGTGACAACCAATAAAAAACAACAGTGTTTCCCCTTATGATTTTTTTCATGACGACCAATAAAAAACAACAGTGTTACCCCTTATGTTTTTTTTCATGACGACCAATAAAAAACAATAGTGTTACCCCTTATGTTTTCTTTCATGACGACCAAAAAAAAACAACAGTGTTACCCCTTATGTTTATTTCATGACGGCCGATAAAAAAACGACAGTTACCCCTCATGTTTTTTCATGTTGACCAATAAAAATCAACAGTGGTACACCTGTCGACGTTTTGCGGGGATCCGTACCTGAGCTGTTTAGAGTGTTAACCTCCGAAATTATCAATGCACCATCAAGACACCGAAAAAAGTAAACACAATGGTTATACGTGACTCTATAATTCGCATTAAATAGAGGTAAGAGTCTTCCAACGGATGACATCAACCAGACTTGAACCCCGGTCTCCAGGGGGTTAGCTCACACCTCTCTCCACTTCCCACTGAGATTTGTCATTTAAAAAAGTCTGTGGTTATATATGACATTGCAATAGACATCATAGCATTACGTTTAAAATTAAAGATATTGTGTTTTCCACAGAAATTGAACCGCAGTCTCCAGTGGGTTAGGCAGAGTGCACTCCACTGCACCACTGAGGCGATGACAATTCACAATAATAAATCATCAATAAAGAGGATATACATGACGTTAAAATGTATGTGTGTATTTCTATTATTTCCCTTATGTTATTTTTCATGACTACCAATAAAAAACGACAGTGTTACCCCTTATGGTTTTTTCATGACAACTGATAAAAAACGACACTGTTACCCCTTATATTTTATTTGACAAAGACAACAATGTTACCCCTTATGTTTTTTTTCATGACGACCAATAAAAAACAAGTGTTACCCCTTATGTTTTTTTTCATGACGACCAATAAAAAACAACAGTGTTACCCCTTACGTTTTTTTTCATGACGACCAATAAAAAACAACAGTGTTACCCCTTGTGGTTTTTTTCATGACGACCAAAGAAAAATGACAGTGTCACCCCTCATGTTCCATTTGATAAAAACGACAGTGTTACCCCTCATGTTTCATTTGATTAAAACGACAGTGTTACCCCTTGTGTTTTATTTCATGACGACCAAAGAAAAACAACAGTGTTACCCCCTATGTTTTATTTGATAAATATCGACAGTGTTACTCCTTTTGCTTATTTCATGACGACCAATAAAAAACAAGTGTTACCCCTTATGTTTTTTTCCATGACGACCAACAAAAAACAACAGTGAAATGAGTGAAAGTGAAAATAATTTTCCATGCAAATAAAACTAAACATTTTCGTGAAGAAGTTTGATAATGTTAGGTTGTGTGAGGCCGCTTTGTGAACAACTCTTTGCTGCTCTCGACGCGAATTATATCACCACCCGCACTTGGAACTCTGGTACAGACATGGCGATCTCTCTGCTCCACTTCACCGCTTTTTTTTTCCAAGGGGAGGATAAAAGCATCGAAAGAGGTGAAAACCATTATAAGTCGGGGCATGTGCAAGGCTTCAGTTATGCCGATGGGGGGATTGTCGGTCTTGTCCACGGCAGTCGCAGGGAGCGTGACGTCACATACGAGACGTGTAGTCTTTCTCATTGTGTTTTCTCTACAGCCTTTAACTAAACAACTGCAAAATAAACGGTAAAACTCTTGACATGAAAAATTATCATGTAAATCCAGAAACAACATGTGTAATCCGGGGCATATAAGGACTGGGACCAGAAAATAATTACTTTCTCTCCATTGAAACCCAATCATATTTTTCGATTCTCATAGGTCCCATGGGCTCTGCCGGAAGGGGCGTGACTTCGCCACTCTAGTTTATT
This sequence comes from Gadus macrocephalus, assembly GCF_031168955.1. Lineage (NCBI taxonomy): Eukaryota > Metazoa > Chordata > Actinopteri > Gadiformes > Gadidae > Gadus > Gadus macrocephalus. Next base: position 23,578,949 of record NC_082382.1, read on the forward strand.
TTTTTATATTATCATTTTTATCATTGTTTAAAGTAAATGTTTTTCATGATAAAGAAAGCTTTTGTTTTCATATCCGACAAGCTATTATTTAAAGGTGTGTGTGTGTGTGATAAAGCTAGGTGAAAAACGAACAAAGGAGACAACATAAGCAATTTTTTTGATTTAATTCTGAATGAAAAGCTAAACATAAAGAGGGGATCCCTCACAAGCTAACGACTACAAGCCTTTTCTAGTACATATAACCCAACCCGATGGGGGAACATGAACAGAGAACCAAGGGGTACGGGTGCGGCCGAACCTTTACATTTAGGTTGGAGGTCCAAACGACATTAACCTGCTGATCAGCCTCAAGCCTGACGCATCAACCAGGGGCAAATGAACTACTACAGCTCAAATGGGGTACGTTTAGATGCATCAGTCACAGAGCATACAAGGGCCAAGGCAAAAGGTTTCAGGCCCGACAGTCCCTCCGTCCGTGAGTTAGCTGCCTGACAGCCCTGCACGTCAAGCCTGAGCTCCACACATGATCACCAACACAATATACTGTTGGTTACTCCTTCCATCCATCTCCTGCTGTTCTTCTCCCCTGTCCACGCCGATGCCTCAGTCACAGGTTGGACTGAGGCATCGGCGGAGGGGGGCAGGGGCCGTGACCGCCTTGTAGGCCAGTACCATCATCTTCAATCTGATCCAAGCTTCTACAGGAAGCCACTGGAGGTTCTGGAAGAGGGGGGGCACTCAAGAAATGTTTGAAGAAAAAGCGTAAGATTAAGCGCATTACAAAGTTGTTGAGACGCTGCGAAAGTTTCATCTTGATGCCAGGGAGATCAGAGAAGATCATTTGTTTTTCTCTCAGGATATGCTCGATTTGACTTTGGATTTGGTAGCGGTGACAGCCTAGGGGCCGGGCATTTTGCTCCCCTGGACTTCGGGGGATGGTTGGACTATTTGCTGCCTCCTGGCTTGATATATGGTGCCAAGCAACAGTTAAAATAGAATCGCGTAAATCTCTAAAAAGTGTACAGAATTCGGGGTAGTTTAAAGCAGGAATGAGAGCAGTACTCAGAGCAATAAAGGTACTTGATACCCCTCCAAGGGACAAGGTGCCCACGAACGCCCCCACCCCGGCCCCCAGTACGGCCCCTACCGTTCCTGCCCGTCCATAGCGGTCGGCTGCTGCCCTGCCTGCAGACAGAGCCAGGCCTGCTGCCCCCGCCACCCCCATCAGAGCACCCAGGAGGGGCCATGGATCCAGTACAGGTATCATTTCCTGGATGATGCCCAAAAGAGCCGCACCTGAACTCAAAGCACCAACACACATTTTGTTTGCGCCACCGGTCTGCCAGGAAGCAAATAACGACATAGCGACAGTCATAGTGAACATCTGAGTAGTCCAGAGTCCAAAGAAAAGGCCCTCCAGTACCAAAGCAGTCGTATTTGTGGACGCTACTGTCTGCAGGTCGAACACACGGATATTGCATAAGGCAAAGAAATAACCAATCATTAACATCATTGGAACTGGTAAAACGTTTAAGCAGAGGGCATATTTTTTTCCGAAAATATCCGCTAGTATATTAATCGGGATCAAAGTAGTCAAACTCGTCATTGTTCTTAATGCATGTACAGAAATAATCACCGGTGAAATTTGCCAGATTGAATCCATCAACTCAACAAATGCAATGTTTTTGTTGCATTGCAGAAAGAGAAAAATACCAGAACCAAGAAAGAGGGTCAAAAAAATAATTGCTGAATGGTTGGTAACTACAGTCCTCTCACTAAACAACAACCAATGCTTCAAAGTGAAACTCAGAAAGGAAAATGTCACAGATATACACAGGAGACACACAGACCCAGCAACACTCAGGGCCTTGGGTTTTTCGGATATCCCCTCCCATTTAATGACCTCGAAGTATGTGCAATTTCCAACCCAGACCCCCAGAACCAGTAACAAAAAAGAAAAAATCAGACTGAAATGAGCAACAGCTGAAGACAGGTGCGTGTCTCTGAGGCCGGCATAGGTGTCATTTGCCAGTGTGTTACTGAGTGCCTCCATCAGCGGCCCGTCTTCTCCGACAGTCTCCAGGATATGAGTGGTGACCACGACCATATGCCCTGTCAGCATACCTCCCAGGACGGTGGACACCAGGCCAATACAGACGCACCTAAAGACTGAAATCAGAGCAGATGGGAGGCATCCATAGGACACCGGAAGTCTTCAATCAAGCAAAGGACTGCGTCTGTGAGTCTAAAGACTCTCGTCATATCTTTAGCTGGATTTGTGTGCTGCATTCATGTGGCTTAATGGTAGCCTTTCGAACACGGAAACATTCATGTGTGAGAGCTTACCTGAGGTCCAGGTGTTGCTGTGTGGTCGCGTAGAGTTGTATCAACATAGAGACATAATGGAAATGAAGGTGAAGATTAACAAACAAGCACACAATTTTGAGCGCTATAAAGTCGAGGTTTGCTTCAATGTGAAAATGAAATGTGGTTGGATCTGACTACCTTTGTCTTAAATGAAAGTCATGAAGGCATAACAGAGCCTACGTGTTAACCATATACTGAGTATAACAACATGATGTGAAAGAGGATGGAGGTATGGATGTGATAGAGGATGGATGTGATAGACTAGAGGATGGAGGGATGGGATAGATGATGGATGGATCTGATAGAACAGTGGTTCTCAAACTATGGCATCGCCCTTTGTAGTGGTACCCAAAATAATTCCCCCCCCCCAATTTTTTTATTTTTATTTAAAACATAATGATATCAAAATACCAGTATGAATGGACACACATTAACAATGAGATCATACAAAATGGGGTTTAAAAAAAGTTTTGCCTTTCCTGAAATATTTCTTGCAATACCAGCAAGCAGGCCTGGCACTACGTAATATCACGCCCTGGGGGAGGGAGGGGGGTTGTATCGTTGCCCTGCGAGCTTCAGTGATGGTTTCAATAACAATTCAATAACTGTAGATCCCCCGTTCCCGCCACTCTCCGTTCCATTTCGAAACGTGTTTCGAATGCATGTTTTATTTCGCTTGTTTCATTCAAATCTGTTAATTAATTAATTAAGCCCGCCACCAGGAGGCGACACCAACGCTTTTGCCGCCCTCAACGCATTTGCCACCCTAGGCGATCGCCTAGTTCGCATATGCCTAGCTCCGGCCCTGCCAGCCTGCTTCGTTGACATCCACGATTACAGGCTAAACTGACGGCAAGATAAAAGTGCTAAAATTCATAAACACTTTGTGGCTCCAAGCGGGAACTATTTGGAAGTGAAAGGAGGAGTGACAGTCCTCCTGAAGTGACAGGAGGAGAATATTTCGATCATAACTGTAAAAAAAACTGTGACAGTGAACCGAGCACAGGTGGTATGTGGTGATGACATGAATCCAGGAAACCATTGCATCTCAAACGTCATCTTACAACCGAACACGCAGCCGTCTCATTAGTCTTATCATTTTATAATGATAATTAGGCATTTTCAATAAAGGTTGTTGATATACAATTGTTACATGTGCCTCCTGCGTGAGCTGTGTGTAGCTGAATAGGGCCGCAGGCATATACTAACGTATTCTGTTATATTTTATAACATCAGTCATAATGTTGGTACTTGGGGAGACAAATATTTTCTGAGGTGGAACATGGAATAGAATGTTTGAGAACCACTGTGATAGAAGATGGAGGGATGTGGTAGAGGATGGAAGTGATAGAATAAAGATGGATAGATATGAATGAGTAGCCTACCTGCTGGTGTCCGGCTCCTCTATTGGGACCCTTGGCTCCTGACCTGAAGGAGATGAACCATGGCAGGTTCCAAGAAAAGAAGACATAAAGAACAACAGTGGAATGTGGATCGATCTACACTAACCTCTTGGAACGTGGAGGGGGTGTTTTAGCTATATATGTGCTCCTCACCATGGAGTTTGTTATTTACAGTAATCAGGAATCCATGCAATTGTTTTTTCTAACCATTCACTTGGAGTTTTAAGCAATGTTTTCTTACCTGATTGTGTCATCCTGACTTCAATCAAGCAAAGGATTGCATCTGTGAGTCTAAAGACTCTCGTCATATCTTTAGCTGGATTTGTGTGCTGCATTCATGTGGCTTGATGGTAGCATTTCGAACACGGAAACATTCATGTGTGAGAGCTTACCTGAGGTCCAGGTGTTGCTGTGTGGTCGCGTAGAGTTGTATCAACATAGAGACATAATGGAAATGAAGGTGAAGATTAACAAACAAGCACACAATTTTGAGCGCTATAAAGTCGAGGTTTGCTTCAATGTGAAAATGAAATGTGGTTGGATCTGACTACCTTTGTCTTAAATGAAAGTCATATACTGAGTATACTAACAACATGTGAAAGATGATGGAGGTATTGATGGCAGTCCAACACTGAAGCTTCGATATGTGCTTCATACTAGTGATGGGCAAATGAAGCTTTGGTGAAGACCTGAACCACTTAGGCCCATTGTTTCGAAAATGGGTTCATTACTTGAAGCTTCAGTAACAGTGACCTCTCCTGGTGAAGTGCCAAGGCTGCAACTAAATTAGCCTGGCAAGATACTGGCCAGGAGGCTTTAAGACAGTGACATAAATCTAGTGCGCACGCACCAAATCACCCACACACACACACACACACACACACACACACACACACACACACACACACACACACACACACACACACACACACACACACACACACACACACACACATACAAAGATTGTGATATCATTATTTTTTACAAATTAAGATGAATGAATTTGTGTATTGTGCTATTGGGGAGAGTGCTTGGGGAAAATAAGAATGTGCTGGGAAAATATGGCAGAAATGGGGTCTGCTTGTGTAACCAGGGGGCATGTGGGACAGGGAATACTCAAAGATTTTGATTCAGGACCATTATTTTTTCAACACTTTTGGACTGAGCATGTTTCTTTTTTTGCTTGCAACTTCTCCACAAATTCATCCACGAGAGCACTTGTTCAGAAGGAACAAATGAGACCGGTGTACATAAACATCGTTGTGCCAGTATGAAGAGATGAGGGTCCACATTTTGTGATTGATCTAGTACACCAGTGGCTCCTCAGATATTTCCAGCGGTAAAAAAATACATTTCAGGATCAAGTTTGAGATTCAGTTTCAGTATTACTTGTTTTTGAAACCTGACATGGGGCTGGCACCGCCACCATCATATCTGTCTTATTTATTGCACCCACACATAATGGGTCCATGATACCATGTGGGGTCATTTCAGACTTCTTTGCTTCCTAACACCTTGTGAGTTCCCTGGGTACACCAGCTGATGGGTCTGTGTATATATTGGGCGTTTGATCCTCGTTTCAGAAACCGAAATATATTAAAAAACGAGTGGTAATTATTTATGTTGTAACATTCAAAAGGGTATATACAAGGTGCTTTTCTTATAAAGTCAAAATGTGGCAAACTAATCTAAAATAATAATTGTTAAACATATAGAGAATCATCGGGGGATTACTTCCATGGTCGGTAAACAATGCAACTGCTATCGCTCAGACCTCTCGCTTATGATGCTACAATGCTAACAATGCTAAAAAAGAAGAATATTTCTGCATCCGGTACGTCATGAAGTAGGGCGTAGCCATAGACCCGTGATGCGGAAGCATATCTCTCCTTGATGTTGCCCTGCGCCACTGCGCAGTTTACATAGGAATGAATTGGCGCCATTTTTGAATCCGTTGTCCATTTTATAATATGTCCATGCTCCGGACCTGCCAGCCTGCTTCGTAGACATCCACGATTACAGGCTAAACTGACGGAAAGATATAAGTGCTCAAATTCAAAAATAGTTTGTGGCTCAAAACGGGAACTATTTGGAAGTGAATCACAGACAGGAGAATATTTCGATCAGAACTGTAAAAAAAAACCTCAGTGAACCGAGCACAGGTGGTATATGGTGATGACATGAATCCAGGAAACCATTGCATCTCAAACGTCATCTTACAACCGAACACGCAGCCGTCTCATTAGTCTTATCATTTTATAATAATAATTAGGCATTTTCAATAAAGGTTGTTGATATACAATTGTTACATGTGCCTCCTGCGTGAGCTGTGTGTAGCTGAATAGGGCCGCAGGCATATACTACCGTATTCTGTTATATTTTATAACATCAGTCATAATGTTGGTACTTGGGGAGACAAATATTTTCTGAGGTGGAACATGGAATAGAATGTTTGAGAACCACTGTGATAGAAGATGGAGGGATGTGGTAGAGGATGGAAGTGATAGAATAAAGATGGATAGATATGAATGAGTAGCCTACCTGCTGGTGTCCGGCTCCTCTATTGGGACCCTTGGCTCCTGACCTGAAGGAGATGATGTTTTCTTACCTGATTGTGCCATCCTGTCAACTTGCGATAAAATGGACGAACTCGGAGTCGAAACACATGCAATTGAGGAATTCTCACGCGACTGCCCTGAGAGAAGTCAACTTTATTTCTTGCGAACAGCATTAACTGACGCAAGTCACTACTGTGGTTTGACTTCCTTTATGCTCGTGTAATGAATGCTCGTTCATTACACGAGGGGGGGGGGGGGGGGGGGGATCTTGTGTGGGGGGCTCCGAGGCTTAGAGGCAGAGGGCCTCGGGATCAAATCAGATTAATCAGTGGCTCATTAAGTATGTTTTTTTTACCCGTAACAGTTTAAATAAAGCAATGAGAAAAAGATTTGATCTACCGCGATTAAGAGAAAAGCGTGTCCCTCCCCCCTCTCCCAAAGTGGTTTATTCCAACATAGTCTGACGATGTCATAGCCTGTTAAGACACATCTGCACGCAACAAAGAAAGCATGTTATGAGTCATCAGCTTCAGGACAGGAAGTTTTGTCATAAGTTATTTTGTCTTCTCTTGTAGAGTGGAGTTGGACCTATTAGGTCCATTGAGTTCACCTATACCTAGTAGACCAGAGATAGTATTATAAAACAGATAGAAATACATTTTGATACGTGTAAGAAATGTTTATGATGCTGAAATTAAATAACGCCACACTTTAAAAGTACTAAATACAGTGAGAAAGTGCATTTGAAATTAATTTGAAATATAACAGGCATGCTAGTATACTATCATAAAAATGTGTTGAAAATGAACTTCTACACTACTGTCAATCGAACTGTGAGGCCTTTTTAAGTAGGCTATATTTGCAACCACTAGCGGCGCCAGGATTTTGATTATGGGTGGGCCAGTTAAAATAAGCCAAAAAAAAAAACGGCTTCCCCTTCATCTCCGTTTCAGCACTTTTCTGCGGCACTGAGGACAGCGACTCAGTAGCCTACCTGTGTGGCTCTTGTGTCACTGTCCTCAGCTCAGTGCTGAAGCGGACAAAGACATTCACCTTGGCAGTAAGCCTAACTTTTTTTTTTATCTCTTTTGAACGTTCAATACACATAAAGACTGAAACGGAATTATATCTTTGGCGGGTCTGTTTCTCTCTCCATTTATTTACCCAGCACGGCGGGCAGGGAACTGCCCAAAATTATTTAACTGTTTCTTATAAATTCAGAAGGACAGAAGAACTGTATGGACATGAAATAAAACACAGCTGCTAAACACAAACAGCAGGAAATATTTCTCCTGTAGCTTATTTCTTAAGAATAATTCAATGAATAACATATCTACCCATGTAAACAACCGCATAACAATCCGAGATAACTGATTAATAATCACAAATGCACACAATTCATTTAAAACTTGCTTGTCGGACTTGGGGCTTACAGCAGGAGACGGTGGGGTTTCGTGCTGAACGCAAGGATGTCTTCATATTCCAGTGAATCAGTCAATTCCCTTTCAAATGAAAGCAGGGACAAAGAGTTCAGTCTATCTGTCAACATTGTTGCCCTGGTGCCAGTTTTTATCCAATTGACAGCTGAAAATAGTGCCTCCACAGTACTTGTAGTCATGGGCAGTGGCATGCACACATAGACACTAGGTGGTGCTAACGCACCAGGACTTTTGCCCTTTATCAACGAAAATGCCCTTTTGAAACTTATTTTTTATTTTTTTATATTATTAACATTTTACTGAGGCCGGTTTTGAAATGATCTTTTAAAAACCTAAGCGATTAAAAACGACTGAAACAATGCCCAAAAATGAGCCACGTCCCCCTTGCACAGACTCAATTCTCTTCCTTTGTCACGTGCACTCGCGCTGGCACGCGCAGGGCACCATATGCGCTTCAGTAAACAGAAGCGTCTCCAGCATAGCAGGCCCGGTCGCAGACAGGCATCTTCTCCCGTGTTCCCACCAGCCAGGTAACATACAGATCAAGTAAAATCGTATAGTTTGCCCTCTAAGCCCAACGTGTAGCCTAATCATTTTGTTGTGCAGTAAAATGTCTCATACAGCAACAAACAACTAAGCAGCCGACTGGTCACCTGATAAAGTTTTACGCTGTATAGCCCAATGACAGATAACGCAAGGACGACCATAGGCTTATTAGGCTACAAATTATTTCGGTAGAGTTTGCAATTGCAAATCTGCAAATGTGTTAGGACGAACGTTTTCTGTTGTATAGGTTTTGTCAGGCAACATAAATTAACACATTTATTTGTGGCAGAAAAAAACGGGAAGTTCCTCATGTGAAAAATGCCCATCTGTAGGCCAGTTAGCAGAGAATGATACAAATAAAAGTAAAATTTCATTCAACATGTGCGTGTAACTTTTTTATAATAAGGTGTTCCGCGTGCGCTAAAAAGTGCCCTTCCCTTCCCCCCTGAGCACCTGCCCCCCAAAATGTCTGTGCACGCCACTGGTCATGGGCAATGTGCTGTTCATGTTGGGGAAAAAATCACGGGGGCATGCGTCGAGCACTTCTACGAGTGTTTCTTTTTTCTCGTTCATGGTCTTGTTGGCCTTTGCCTTTCTTGGGACAAACACAGTGTGCTCTGCATCTTCCACCGGAATGGAAAAGTCTGCGTAGAGCCTTGTCACCAAAGGTGTCTGACCGTGGCAAGCAGGCAGCAGCGGCTCTCATGAAGCCGTATGTTTCGGGCTTGAAACGAGTGTTCAGCTCCATCATCTGCTTGTCCAGTATGTCATTCCATTATTTCTGTAGGTCCGAGTTTTTCTGTACAGGTGATGATTTGCCGAGTAGAATCAACGTGCGTATTGCAGCCTTCGGGCAGGCAGTCCACAGGTGGGCTAGAAGCCACTGATTGGCCGAAAAGCTGTAACTCAACGTTTCCCTCATGTAGGCTGCTTATTGGCTGAACAGAATGAAAATCACTCACTACTCACTATAGGTAGCACCGCGGGTGTTTGCAACACACTGGTGTTATAATACAATTTTACTGAAAATGAATTTCGAATCATGATTTTCACTGGTGTACTTCTGTACACTTTAAGTTTGAAAAAAGTTGGGCCAATTTAGCATACTATTTACACTTAAGTATACTTGAAGGTGACTTAAAAGCACAACCCTAACCCTAACCCTAACCCTTAAATAATAAAAGTGTACGTAATACATTCTTTCATAGTTGAAGCATAATATTTTTTCACCTAGGCAAATATTAGCGGCACTTACACACACTTACGAGGCAGACGTTCTAGGGTAGCAATTTTTTTGGCTGCAACGATTTTCTTACTTAGAATGTTGTGGCGCAAAGAGGCAAGTGAATCAGTGCTCTTTCCGCCCAACAAAACTGCCATTGCCTTGGTCCCATGGTCCTCTATGACATCCCTTGCTTGATGTGGGAGCAGAAACACATTTGCACAGAACAGGATGGTTGATTCCCCATTCAAAAGTTTCTTGAATGCTGTCTGTTTGCCAACACTAAAAATGTGTGAAGTTGTATCACATCCTATGAAGGCGTGAATAAACAGCAACTGGGAACACAAGTCCTCACCCAGGACTTGTTTCATCTCACTGATGTTGTACACTTCAGTGGCTTTGGACTTGTCTGAACGAAAATAGAGGCCTCTATTGTACATCCCAGCATAGTAGAGGACAAGAATGAGTAAGTCTGTATCCTCTCCTATCAAGATTGTGGGCTGCTCTACTGAGGCCTTGACTGCAGCTTTGACAATGTCCACGTCTGCATCACCTGATGCATTCATAACAGTGCAGCCCTCCTTCTCAAGCTCCATTTTCATAAGATTGATAAGTCCTTTTATGTTGCTAGATCTGGAAAGGAAATTATCCTTTTGCCCCTTAAACTTAGTCTCTGCATTGAATTAAACGATGGGATGAGTGTTTGCACCACGTCTCTGATGCGTATTGTCTTTGGTGGAAGGGTGATCGCTACAACCATCAAAAACAACTGTTGCTTTCGGATAATTATTTTTTGTAAAGTCTGCATATGACTTTGCAATGTCACCGTAACTGTCACCCTCTTCCCATTTCATGCGGTGAACCAGGGAGCCACCGTCAAGGACATAATGGACAGGTTTCGATTTCCTGCTTTCGAGCTCAGTGACTAGTGCCTTCACTAGGTCGGGCTTGTTGGCTTTACGTAAGATCTCCTTGCCTTCGAACAGGGTTGCAGGAAATGAGCAGAGCTCATAGCTCATTACATCTTCCACTTCCAGTGAACACTGTCCAGTTTTCAAAACTGGAACCGTTGGAACAGCAGCCTAAGAAACCGACAAAGAGAAAGAGACAGAGAGATTTTATTTCCAGAAAAATATGTTACGGTAACATTGCCTATCATCAACAAGTGAAAAGCCTTCACCTGAATAAAAAATCTATACATATTATTAATTAAGACTACCTCATAAATCTGCTGTGATAATAGAATAAATCAATTGATGTTTTATTGTTACTATTAATGGCCACTAGATGGCAGCTGTGTGTTAGCTTTCTATCTCTTCTCTGCAAGTAGATGGTGGTGCGAATGCTTCTGAGGGAGGTAGCCAATAGAGTGCAACAGTGATGTTCCGGAAGTAAAAGTCCCATTCATTTTCACCATCGAGATTCCGATTAAAAGCCTCAATGTCATAACCATCCAAATGATACTTACCACGCGCCATTATATTGTTAATCAATGGTATTTGCTCCTGTAGAAGCCACACGTAAATCAGGGCAACATCTAGTTTTTTGAAAAAACATGTTTTACTTGCGATGTCATTGAAATCTAGCCTGGTCCTACCAGACTCTCGTACTTCATTTCATTTGCACAGAGAGTCTGGACCTACTCAATTGACAAACGTTAACTCACTTGAAGGCGGGTGTCTGTTGAAGTTTAAAACTATCAGATCTGCCCAGTGCAACTTTGGATCTGCCATAACCAATCGCTAACGTTTGGTCGGGAATCACGTTGAGCGCAGGCTGTAAACCTGCGTGCAACCTGATTCCCGGCCAAATCACACTTTTCAATGATTATTTTCCTTGATTCAGTTAGCGTCAGTCAGTTCGCCAAGAAGAGTCGTTCAGAAACGTTTGTTTGTTTGTTCGTTCAGTCGAGTTTCCGGTAGCGGTGAATCGAATCATGGAATGCACGGTTCTCAGCTCTCATGCAGTCAGTCAGACTCAGCTCCTCCCTCGTTCTCACTCTCAAACGATTGTGGAAGTCGGTCATCAATCAACATTACAACTTTAACCAAACGCAGCGGTATTGGAGGGGGGTGGAGTAGTTGATTATTGGAAGTTATATCAGTAAGATAATAGACTTGATTTAGTAATGATGGTGGGGGTCCCGGGTGGAGAACGAACCATGAAAGAACGAGACGGATTGACGAGACATTCAAATATTTGATTAATCTGGCATGACACAGAAAATACAAAGTCAGCGACTAGTGGGTCGGGGAGGAGTCGAGTCAGAACCAACGAGACGAACGAGAGAGAAGAATCAGTTTGGTTCGTTCTTGTTAAAGATCCGTTAGTCAAACTGATTCAGTCGCGAACGACGAATCACTATACCAGGGGCCGTCTACGCTGACAGAAGTCATAGTTGTGGTTAGAGCTGTAGAGGAAAAGAGCTGTAACGTATTTTGATATAGAATATATGATAAAAATAAAAGAAGACATATAATAACTGTGTACATTAATGTACACAGTGTAAGCACAGTTCACGTTGCTTACGAGTTTCAAGTTCTATGTAAAGGTTAATTTACACAAACCTGGATGTGTATTTATCCCTCAAAACTCCAGAAGAGCATCAAAAGCGCAACGAACAATTCATTCAAACCCAAACGTTGATATACACGTATCTTGAAACGTTAATTTTGAAGGGTTTTTGGTTCAGAAACGTTGAGATTCAACGTATCCGTTCCCCCCCTTGTCTAATCCATTTGGGAATAATTTACATGTTTTATTTAGCTTCTTTAATTAAATTGGATTACATTCATTAATTAATGGCGCCACTAGAGGGCGCCCCAAACACATTTACTTTCCCCATAGGCGATCGCCTAGGTCGCCCACGCCGATCGCCGGCCTTGAGTTAGTGTGACGTGACGATAGGCTACTTAATTACAACATACAAAACCACTTTCATGTTCAGCCTGTTATCCAGTGGGTGGAGTTTTTTCCGCCCACTCATGGAATTTCTTTTAATATTTACTATGCTTAAAGGAAGCAGGATTATTACCAAATTTTTCACTTTATTTTGTTTTTTACATATTTTAAGATTTTTATTTAAAATAGCATGTGTTTCCTGTTGAAGTTGAAAATAAAACCAAAAAAGCAATTGAAAGCTAAGTCACATTTGTCTTGGTATCTTTTTTGTTTTTGTTGATCCGAAATTGATCAGATCCGTGACCCAAAAACCGTAACACGATCCGAACCTTGATTTCTGTGATCTGTTGCACCCAGACTGCTTTTGCAGTATAATAAAATAAATGCCATAAGCTACTTCACTTAAAAAAAAAAAAAGATGTCTCTTCTTTTGTTTCTGACATGCGTCACAGTAACCTCAGCCCAAATATGCAAGGCTTTGTTTTAACTTCTACTAGCAGCCATCTAGCTTTTCATGTCAAATATGCTGCTATAAAAAATTATTGAACTATACTTTAAAACAGCGGATCATGACTTAAAATATTGTTATTATTTGCTAAATACTTAAGCTTCTGCGGTCGGTTCAGTCTAGGTAACTTAGCTCAGTTTGACAGCACATTGCTCCATTACTATAGCTTCAACATAGCTTGGCCTAGTTTAGTGATACTAATTAAAGACTCACCAAACAAATGTTAAACAAATGTAGAAATTTCAGCAAATATATATTGAAAGTCAATCCAAAGAGCAGGTTGAATCCAAAGAGCAGGTTAAAAACCAACGTATTTCTGTGTCTCAGAATCAGCGTGTGTAGGCCTATCCCTTAAGTCTGTCTCTCTATGAGTGTGTGTATCTGTATAGGTGGTCCCAAAGAAAGTGTGAACAAATTAAATTGACGCACCCTGTCTTCCCTGTCGTAACTCTCTCTAAATTGCTCTGCACACAAGTAACACATCTAGCAAGGAGGATGTAATATGTCTATAGGCTATATGTATCACTGACCATAAGGTGGGAGTAGAGTCTAATATATATAGAGTAATTAGGAGAGGCAGGAGAGAGACCTTGCATCGCAGCTGTTGGGATAAATCACGTCTGAACGTCTTATAGTTCTAAAACCATTACACTGAGAAACGCAATATCTCTTCGTAATAAAATGGACGAACTCCAAACATATGCGATTGAGGAATTGTCACGTGTCCGCTCTGAAGGAGTTGAAGTTTCTTTCTTGCGAACTGCATTAACTGCCAGTAGCCTGTAAGTCATACAGTTTTGCATATTTATTTGCAGTGAATTGATTGAATTGTAAGATATTATTGTCCCTTTCGGACAATAATGTCAAACTTATCCAGGGGCCCTCCTGTTAAAGATGGACATAGCTAGGGGCCCTCCTGTTAAAGATGGACTGTAGCTAGGGGCCCTCCTGTTAAAGATGGACTGTAGCTAGGGGCCCTCCTGTTAAAGATGGACTGTAGCTAGGGGCCTCCTGTTAAAGATGGACATAGCTAGGGGCCCTCATGGTAAAGATGGATTGTAGCTAGGGGCCTCCTGTTAAAGATGGACATAGCTAGGGGCCCTCATGGTTAAAGATGGACAGGCAGCGATCTTCAGACGGGAGGGTGCTCCAGTGAATGACCATACAGTACGTTACCATCTCACTTTATTCTTCTCAACTATGTGTGTGTGTGTGTGTGTGTGTGTGTGTGTGTGTGTGTGTGTGTGTGTGTGTGTGTGTGTGTGTGTGTGTGTGTGTGTGTGTGTGTGTGTGTGTGTGTGTGCGTGCCGTGCGTGTGCTCCACATGCGATGCCACAGGTCGCTCGGTGGAAATATTTATGCCGAGTTCTCACTCGAGCCTGCAGTACAAACAGACCAGCTCTGCTGCTGCTCATTCCTTCTCTGCAGACCTTCAGAGAACCCCCCCCCCCCCCCTCACAGTACAGCCCGGACCCCCCCCCCCCCCCCCCCCCCCCCTGACCGGGGCCATCACCCTAGCCTCTCACGGTGTCCGCGGCGTTGTGCTGGACAGAGCGCAGCTACGGCCGTCCGGGCCAAGGCGACCTCATGTGTAAACAGCCGTGGGCCCGGCCCCCCATTAGAGGGGCTGATGTTTATAGTAGAGGAGGTGGGGGGACCAGACGGGGGGGGGGGGGGGGGCATGTGTTTCCACAGAGCGCCAGAGGACCCTCGGCCCGGGAACAATGTGACGCATTGTGTGTGAGCACGCGGCATCTCAGCCCCCCCACCCCCCCCCCCCCCCCCCCCGGGATGATTGGAGGACTTATCTGTGATTGGCCGGGGGCAGCGCAACTCGTCGGGTCAGAGGTTTGGTTTCATGACATCAGTGGGTGGGAGGCGCGAGGCCACACGCAAAGGTGCCCCCCCCCACCCCCCCCCCCCCCTCTTACCCCTTCCTCGGCTCTTGGGCATGCATGTGCAACGAGCGCACGTTTCAATGCTCCCCCTGTTTTAAAGGTGAGGAACCGACCGCCTCATGTGTTGGCGAGGGCGGCCCGGGATGAGTGCTCTGGTCCGGGTTGCCGTCGAAAAGCTTTGGAGATTTGATTTGCTGAAGCCCTTTTTTCATTTCCAACGCCCGACTGTGGTTGCATCCAAGAGCTGCTCGTCGAGCGGCGAGATGTGCCGGCGGAGCACAGACGGACCGGTTTAACGGCTCCTTTGCACCGCGTTTGCAAAGAGTCTCGTACGTCTTGTGTACGTTTTTCTCTGTATCTGAGTTGTTTTGGGATGAGAGTGAGGCTGTGGTGAGCGCTGAGCGCTGGGGGGGGGGGGGGGGGAGCAGAACAAAACAGGGGAGGGAGGCGCTGGCAGCAGCTCCTTCTGAAATAAATCTGGAACCCATAAACTCTGGAAACTTCTGAGAGAAAGAGGGAAAGAGAGAAAAAAAAAAGTCCACAGAACGCCGTCACAACCCCCATTCTGGTTGGTCGATCCACACACCTTTGTCTCCGCCTCGTCCCTTTGATGCAGCCAATCGTCAAACACATGTGGCTTCCTCACGTCTTTGGCTTGGCTTGAAACGCTGCACGTCCTCTGAGCCAATCGGTGGACAGGCAGGGTGGGAAGCTAAAGTCGATTCCCTCTTTTTCCCCCCACTTTAAAGAAGTGAGTTGGACGGCCGCTGCCTCACATGTAGCTGCAGTGAGGGACGGGCTGGAGAACAAACCTTCTCGGAGGACTGGGAACTACACACCGCTGGCCAACCACGCAGAAGCCTTGAAGAGCTTACCCTGATCTGTGAGGACGCCCGCCATTTTGGATGTTTTTGGCTCGACAGAGGGGGAAGAAGGAGGCAAAGGGAGGCATAATCCCAGACTATACCTGGGGCGCGCGAGACCACCAGGCCGCAGAACAACGCAAAGCGTGTGGGGGAGGGATCGCACGGAGGCCACTAGGATGTGTTCCTTGTGATACTTGTGGGTGTTTCCTTGAGAACCAGAGGGGACAGCACTCGGTGGACACAGAGAGGAGCGGAGGAGGAGGAGGAGGTGGAGGAGGAGGACCTGGGTTCAGGGGGACTGGAGGTGCCGGACCACCCAGCCATGAGGGAGGACGAGCGGCCCGACGTCCATAACCGCTCCGAGGTGGGGACCGCCGCCTCGCCCCGGGGAGCGGAGGAGACCGGGAGGCCGCCCTCTAACACCTGCCCTGTCGTCATGGTGACGCCCGGGGTCACGCGCAGGAGACCTCCGGCCGAACAGGCGGCGGCGGCGGCCGGCGAGGCCGCCCTGACCGCGGAAGAAGAGGAAGGCGACGAAGACGAGGACGGAAAGATGGACCAGACCCCTGGGGCCGACCTCCAGGGCCAGGGGCCTCGGCGCCCCAAGAGACCCAAGAGGAGCCCCCTGCAGCGGTCCCCTTCCTCGGGATCCTCCCTCTCGCCGGGGCCCGGCGGCGGAGAGGAGCCCTTCGCCCAGCGGGAGATCGCCAATGTGCGGGAGCGGCAGCGCACCCAGTCGCTGAACGACGCCTTCGCCTCGCTGCGGCAGATCATCCCCACGCTGCCCTCGGACAAGCTGAGCAAGATCCAGATCCTGAAGCTGGCGTCGCGCTACATCGACTTCCTGTACCAGGTGCTGCAGAACGACGACGCCGACGGCAAGCCGGCCGGCTGCAACTACCTGGCGCACGAGAGGCTGAGCTACGCCTTCTCCATCTGGAGGATGGAGGGCGCCTGGTCCAGCATGTCTGCCAGTCACTAGCCATGCCGTGCTAGTCACTAGCCATGTCATCCTAGTCACTAGCCACAACGTGTTAGTCACTAGCCATGTCGTGCTAGTCACTAGCTATGTTGTGCTAGTCATTAGCCATGTCATGCTAGTCACCAGCCGTGCTATGCTTGTCACTAGCAATGCTGTGCTGGTCAATAGCCATGCTATGCTAGTCACTAGCCATGCTCTGCTAGTCACTAGCCATGCTGTGCTAGTCTCTAGCCATCATGCTAGTCTCTAGCCATCATGCTAGTCACTAACCATGTCATGCTAGTCTCTAGCCATGCTATGCTAGTAACTGTCCATACCATGCTAGTCACTAGCCATGTCATGCTAGTCATTAGCCATGTCATGCTAGTCACTAGCCATGCTATACTAGTCACTAGCTATGCTATGCTAGTCACTAGCAATGTCATGCTAGTCACTAGCTATGTTATGCAAGTCTCTAACAATGTCATGCTAGTCTCTAGCCATGTCATGCTAGTCTCTAGCCATGTCGTGCTAGCGCTAGCTATGTCATGCTAGTCACTAGCCATGTCATGCTAGTAGCTAGCCATTCCGTGCTAGTAGCTAGCAATGTCATGTTAGTCACTAGCCATACTATGCTATTCTCTAGCCATGTCATGCTAGTCACTAGCCATGTTATTCTAGTCACTAGCCATGTGATGCTAGTCACTAGCCATGTGATGCTAGTCACTAGCCATGCCATGCTAGTCACTAGCCATGCTATGCTAGTCACTAGCCATGTCATGCTAGTCACTAGCCATGCTATGCTAGTCATTAGCCATGCTATGCTAGTCACTGGTGGCCACACACCACTATGGAAACTGGAGGACAACAAACTTGAAGCTGGACGTTGGTTTGTGAACAGGCCACTATCGCTGCACCCTTCCTACATGAACCCTTGTCACTGATCAGACTATCTTTGTGCAGCATTTGGGGAAAAGAATGTCCGGCAAGAGACTTAAAACAGGTTTAAGTCCGGACGAGGGATTGACTTCCAGGACACAGCACAAAGAGCAGAGGGACCTTTTAAATGGACCGATACACTGAAGGATATACCCAGCGTCGTGTTGTTCCTGCTAAATGTTGGACTGTAACAAACGGAAAACGTTTATATGGGACTCAATAGTTACTTGACCCCTGACTTCCTTTGGTCCTGACCTCTGACCCTAGGATCACTAGCCCTCGCCGTCCTCATCTCAATGTATTTAAATGTGTTTGTGTACATATATATATATATACGTTATTCTCTGTGGATGCATCGTCAGCCCGCCGCTGTTAACGGGTGCTCCCTCAGGCCGAGTGGAAACGTTGAAAGGAAGAGGAGGGAGGTGAGCCCGGGTTTAATGAGAGGAGAGCCTCTGGATCCACGAGAACCTTCAGCCGACACCTTTCCCCCAGAGACGTGAAACCGATCCTCCAGCGACTCTCAACTCTGAACCCAAAATGGCGGTGGTGAATAATAATAACCACGGGCGGCAGCAGCGGCAGTAGCACTGACTAATGTCCCCTCCTTTCCTTCACTCCTCCTCTTCCTCTCTCCTCCTCCCCTTCACTTCTCCTCCCCTCTCCTCCCTCCTCTCCTCCTCCCTCTCCTCCTCTTCTCCTCCTCACTTCTCCTCCTCCCCTCCTCTTCTCCTCTCCTCCTCCTCCTCCTCTTCCCTCCTTCCTCCTCTCCTCCTCCCCTCCCCCTCTCCTCCCTTCCTCACACCTCCCCCCTCCTCTCCTCCTCCCCTGTCCTCGCCTCCTCCTCTCCTCCCCTCCTCTTCTCCTCCTCCTCCTCCCCTCCTCTTCTCCTCCTCCCTCTCCTTCCCTCCTTCCTCCTCCCCGCCCCCTCTCCTTCCCTCTCCTCCCTTCCTCACACCTCCCCCCTCCTCCTCCCCTGTCCTCGCCTCCTCCTCTCCTCGTCTCCTCCTTAGGAAAACAAAAACCACCTCCCTGACATTCTTTCCGTCGGCCGGGCCAGGGTTTGTTGGCGTGGCGCGGAGATAGCAGGGGCCGGGCGCACGCCGCGCTGACATAATGAGAGCGAGACCTCAGGGCCCGTGGATCACCGTGACGACCATCAAAAGAGGAAGCGGTCGGACGGCGCGCCGCGGGAGTTCCCATAAACCACTGGGGCCGATGGTGGAGGGGGGGGGGGGGAGGGGGGGGCGGCTGGTCCTTAGACGGCCCATGTCAGGATGAGGAGGGGTACGCACACACACAGACACGCACACACACACACACACACACAGAAAGACACGCACACACACACGCAGACACGCTAAAACACACACAAACACAGACACACACAGTCACGCACACACACTAAAACACACCCAAACAACGCACTACAAAGACACAGACACGCACAAACACACATCCGCAACACACTACATACACACAACACTGTATGCGCACTAGAATCCACACAGACACACACACACACACATGCAAACAACACTACACACACACAAACAACTCACTCCCCAAACACAGGCATGCGAAAGTGTGCGCACACATGGACGTGAAAACACACAAACGGGCGTGCACATTCTTCAGGAACCAGCACCTCCCCCACGACACATTACACTCCAGCGTTGAAGTAACCACAGCACAGCTCTCTCGCCCTGCATCATGCTGCTCCTTCCCCCAGCTCCACTGTCTCAGCCCAGGGCGGACTAATGTCTACCCCTGGCCTTGTTCCTCTGTTCATCTGTGTACTTCATCAGTAAGGCTGCTTACTTTTGTTTCTCTTTTTTTTTTTTTTTTTACTGAATTGTTGAAATAAATGTTTGGCCCTTTTAATGTCAATGCATCCAATCTTATTTCAAATCATAGTTATGGTTGCCTGGAATGTGACTATAAGTCAAATGATTCTTGTGCATGCTATCCACGTTTCTTACAGTACTGCACTGGGAATTGTATCTCATAATGGCCCAGCCCTTTAAACGGGAACTGCAGTTACAACTTTGAAGCGGAAGACACTGGACCCTCAAAGCGGCCAATTCTGTTAGTATTTCACTCTGACGTGGATTGTGTGACGCACCCAAATGCTGCAATGATTCACCCACAAGAAACTGGATGTCGAGCAGTGGCTTGTGATGTGAAAAACACATCCGTCAAACGTGTTTTTTAACGGGGATGAATAATGTGTTGCGACAAATGGCAAACCCCCGAACCAAATAGCTGTGCTTCTACAGCTATTAGATGTGTCTGTCGCTCTGCAGAGATGGAAGTTTACAAGAGGAAAGTTTGCAATGCCACTTTGAACGCTGTGATTGGCTAAAGGGAAAGGCATGGCCAATCAAAGTGGGTCCAGCTGGTTCAGTGCATGGCCGGAAGGAAAACACGGCTTGACTCTTTCTTTGTGGACCTGGACTTTCTACCCCCACTGCCTTTCTGGGATCATTATATCTAGAACCCTACCCCTCCCTCCCCCTCGTCACTACTTTCTCTCACTTGGCACTCTTTCTCGACCCCCCCTCGCTCACTTTGCTCCCAGGATCGTTCCTTCATCGATTCATCCTCCCTTTAGGTGAACGTGAGGACCCTGCTCCTCCTCTTGATATAGGGCCCCTGAATCCGGACCAAGACAAGTTCCCCTGTGGACATGAGGGATGTTTTGAATTCTGTGAAAGACGTAAAAAAAAAAGAAAAGAAACGGTGAATGTGAATCATTCGGAGAGCTGAGAGTTGCTGTCTCTCGGTCAGCTGAGGAGTGTGTACTTCTCTGAGGGTCGCTGCATGTCTGCCTGTCTTGCCTTTTCCTTTATTTAACAGAGGATGTGGATCCATCTCAGCAGTATAGTTGCTTCTGCATGTCTGCAAGGAAACCCAAGTGAGGTCTGCTGATTGGCTGTAATGTTCTGGGCGGGTAGTGATTGACATGTCTTCAGCCGAATGGCAGACCAGCGTGAATGAAGTCCGCTCGGAAGGGAAAGAGGATAGCGGTTGTCTCGATCCGCCAACACACACATTATTTACTCCGCTGAAAGAAACATTGTTTTTTAGGTTTTGGGTTTCAGCTTGTGTTATTAAATCCTATGAGGAACAAACGGTTCTCAAACCATCCCCAAAAGCTTTGATCGTCCTATATTCACAATATCGGGGCGAACCACATCCTGTACAATTTGAGACATTCTTTTTTTTCTGAGTTTCAGAATACAAACGCACACAAGGCTCCCACTGGAACAAACATGTCCATTTTAATTCAGACGAGAGGAAATATCAGTAAAAAATAGAAAATCTCTCTATACATAGAACGGTTGAAACATTGAAAGAGGTCAAAAATAACAATTCAGAATGAAAAGGAATGAAATAAAGAATGGAGCGTCACGCTTTCTCCTCACAAGTCCAGTTAGTGGAGCACAACCCAATACACAAACTGCGTGTTGGTGTGTGTGTGTGTTTGTGTAAATGTGTGCGTACACACACACACACACACTCACACCCACACACATACATGCGTGACATCGAGTGTATTTCTGGGGGGGGGGGGGTTCTATGTACAGTGTTCTGTGTTCAGAGGACACTGAAGGGCGTCAGGAACACAAGAACTCCACCAGGATGGATCACTGGCGTCTGGGAGAACCACACGAATAATACAGAGAAGGTTGTATTCATTTACAGGGCTACACGCACGCACGCACGCACGACGCACGCACGCACGCACGC
>NC_082382.1:23604470-23609470 GCF_031168955.1 Gadus macrocephalus
GAGGCCACTCATCTTTTATTAGATGGAAACCACTTGTTTTAAAAGGGCCCCATTACCGGCTCTGCAGTCACAATAGCGGCCCTTCAGCCCAGGCCTCTGTCGTGTGTTCATACGCCCTGAGAACGCGCACCGCGGGAGGGAGACTTTCCACTGGGGAAGAGGGACTCGTGAGGAAGCACCCAGCCCGTCACTGTCTGCCCGGGAAGAGAGGGGGGAAACTCTCAGCACGCCCCGACTGACAGACGGACACACGGACCAGACTGACAGAACCACGGCCGCCCCAGACCAGCCGCTCTGCCGCAAACTTCAGCGGACATCAGCGCAACAGAGGAGAGGAGTTGATAAAGCACTCGACGCCTGGCTGCTGGCGGGGTTTGGAGTTACGGAGAGGGAGAGTGAGATGACACTTCCAGAACATTCCACTGGCTGAGGAACACAAACCGACCCCGTCATCGTCCGACCGGCCAGAGAGTCATCAGAACCCGGCCGCCAAACCCGCTCATGGCTTTAGCTTCTGACGGCTTTCTCTTTCTCTTTCGGACCGCGTCTCTCCCACTTTGTCTCAATTTCTTTTGTTTCATTCTTTCTTTTTCTTTCTTCTTTCTTTCTTTCTTTCTTTCTTTCTTTCTTTCTTTCTTTCTTTCTTTCTTTCTTTCTTTCTTTCTTTCCCTCTGTCTTTCGCTCTCTCTCTCATTCTATTCGAAATCAAATAGATTAATATTTATAATAATATAATAAATCATAATATTAATTTATAATAATAAAATATAACAATTCACATAGATATGTTCTGTAGACTATTTCTTCATCGCTATTACCGAGAGAAGAGACGGAGAGGAGAAGAGATAGAGAAGAGAAAGCGTTAGAGAAGAGAAGAGTAGAGATGGAGAAGAGATAGAGATGGAGGAGAGAAGAGATAGAGAGGAGATAGACATAGAAATGGGGAAGAGATAGAGATGGTGAAGAGAGGAGAAAAGAAGAGATTAAAAGAGTGATGGAGAAAGGATAGCCTGCATTGGAATCGGTGAGAAATAAGAAATGCAAGTCTGGTGGCTTTATGTAAGCAATTCTAATTCCCTCTCACAACAAACACCTCCACTACACATACACACACACACACACACACACACACACACACACACACACACACACACACACACACACACACACACACACACACACACACACACACACACACGCACACACACACGCACACAAACACACACACACACACATACACAAACACCACACCACCTCTCCTCCATGTTTGGATAATTACACTTTCTGGAGACGTTTCATTTCCTCAGGCACTGCCTCGGGCACCCTAGGGGTCCTCTTCGGGAATAATAAACACAGCACACAGCCTGACTGTACGTCACATGTTAGCGGGACCACCTGCTGTGTAAGAGGGCTGTCATCACCGACGCAGCAATATGGTCTTCTTCTCTCTCTCGCCCCCCATATCAGCGCCGCTGGTCACTGGGATCCAGGTTTATGAGAGAGATCAGCAGAGGTCAACTGGTCTCTCCTGTTCACTGGATCCAGGTCTATGAGAGAGACCAGCAGAGGCCAACTGGTCTATCCTGTTCACTGGGATCCAGGTCTATGAGAGAGACCAGCAGAGGTCAACTGGTCTCTCCTGTTCACTGGGATCCAGGTTTATGAGAGAGACCAGCAGAGGTCAACTGGTCTCTCCTGTTCACTGGGATCCAGGTCTATGAGAGAGACCAGCAGAGGTCAACTGGTCTATCCTGTTCACTGGGATCCAGGTCTATGAGAGAGACCAGCAGAGGTCAACTGGCCTATCCTGTTCACTGGGATCCAGGTCTATGAGAGAGACCAGCAGAGGTCAACTGGTCTCTCCTGTTCACTGGGATCCAGGAGAGCCGGGGAAAGGGCAGGGCCTTGAAGGATGTGTGCATGGGGGGATGGTTCTCTAGAGGTTTTCTACATGTTCTCTAGGAAAGGTTCCATATAGGTTCTCTAGAGGTTCTCTAGAGGATCTCTAAGAGCGGTTCTCTAGAGGTTTTCTCAGAGCGGTTCTCTAGAGGTTCTCTAAGAGAGGTTCTCTAAAGGTTCTGGTCCTCTAGAGGTTCTCTAAGAACGGTTCTCTAGGAGCGGTTCTCTAGGAGCGGTTCTCTAGGAGCGGTTCTCTAAGAATGTTTCTCTAGAGGTTCTCTAAGAGCGGTTCTCTAACAGCTGTTTTCTACATGTTCTCTAGAGGATCTCTAGGATCTGTTCTCCAGAGGTTCTCTAGGAGCGGTTCTCTAGAGGTTCTCTAGGAGCGGTTCTCTAAAGGTTCACTAAGAGCGGTTCTCTAACAGCTGTTTTCTACATGTTCGCTAGAGGGTCTCATGGATCTGTTTTCCAGAGGTTCTTTAGGAGCGGTTCTCTAGAGGTTCTCTAAGAGTAGTTCTCTACAGGTTCTCTATGAGCGGTTCTCTAGGGGTGATTCTATAAAGGTTCTCTAAGAGCAGTTCTGTACAGGTTCTCAAGGAGCGGTTCTCTACAGGTTCTCTACAGGTTCTCTATGAGTGGTTCTCTAGAAGTGAATCTCTAAAGGTTCTCTAAGAGCGGTTCTCTACAGGTTCTCCACAGGTTCTTCACAGGTTCTCTAAGAGCGGTTCTCTTCAGGTTCTCTAAGAGCGGTTCTCTAGAGGTTCTCCACAGGTTCTCTAAGAGCAGTTTTCTTCAGGTTCTCTACAGGTTCTCTAAGAGCGGTTCTCTGGTAGCAAGGTGTTCTGAGACAGCAGTCTGGCCGTGCTTCAGCCGTCATTTTCACACACACATGACCGAGATCAGTGTTCACTGGAGCACATTCTGGGTCACAGGTCACAAGTCACCATGTGACCGTAGGGTTATGGCTGCTGTTCCCATGATGCAGAGTAGGTTATGGGAGGAAGATTGAAGGGAGGGGGGAGGAGGGGGGAGAGCTGTTGAGAACCAGAGACGACCAGTCAGAACAATGTCGCAATATGGTTGTTAGGTAAGGTTTTCGAGTCTCCAAAAACATTGCTGGTTTTCCTCCAAGAGCCCTGAGAACTTGGAAAATATTGCTGTATTCTGTGATTGTGTTTGTGTGTATCTGTGTCTATGAGTGTGTGTGAGTGTGTGTTGTCTATGAGTGTGTGTGTGTGTGTGTGTGTGTGTGTGTGTGTATGTGTGTCTATGAGTGTGTTTGTGTGTATGTCTATTAGTGTGTGTGTGTGCGTGTATGTATATCTCTATGAGTGTGTGTGTGTTTGTGTGTGTGTGTGTGTGTGTGTGTGTGTGTGTGTGTGTGTGTGTGTGTGTGTGTGTGTGTGTGTGTGTGTGTGTGTGTGTGCGTGCGTGCGTGTGTGTGTGCGTGTGTGTGTGTGTGAGTCTATGAGTGTGCATGTGTGCGTGTGTGTCTAGAAGTATGTGTGAGATTATATGTTTGTCTATAAGTGTGTGTATGTGTGTGTGTGAGTGTGTGTATGTCTATGTGTGTGTGTGTGTGTGTGTGTGTGTGTGTGTGTGTGTGTGTGTGTGAGTGTGTGTATATCTATGTGTGTGTGTGTGTGTGTGTGTGTGTGTGTGTGTGAGTGTTTCTTTGAGTGTTAGTTTGTGTGTGTGTGTGTGTGTGTGTGTGTGTGTGTGTGTGTGTGTGTGTGTGTGTGTGTGTGTGTGTGTGTGTGTGTGTGTGTGTGTGTGTGTGTGTGTGTCTGCGTGTATATGTATGGGTGGGACTGTTAATTTGCTTTTGTGTAGTCACCTCACTTTCATATCCATGAGGAAAGCAGTGGATCACCCCTACCCAGACCCTGAATACTCACTCTGACTGCCTCACTCCCCCCCCCCTCCCCCCCCCCCCCCCCCCCCGCCTCCCTCCCTCCGCCTCACTCTGGCTGCCTCACAGTGTTTAGCACCACTGCCTCACAGCTTTAGGTCCTTGGTTCAAACCCCAGGGGGGGTGTCCTCAACGCTGGTTTCCTCCGTTTACCTCCCGCACCAAAAAACACTTCCACGTTAGTCTAATACTCCTGCCACTGCCCTTGACCCAGGCACTAGGCCGTAGACCTGGAGTTAGTGGAATTATCCTAGTTAAATGCTACTAATGCTCCTAGTGATGCTTAAATGCTGCTAGTGAAGGTTAATGGCTACTAGTGCTGTTAGTGATGGTTAAATGATCCTAGTGAAGGTTAATGGCTACTAGTGCAGTTAGTGATGGTTAAATTATCCTAGTGAAGGTTAATGGCTACTAGTGCAGTTAGTGATGGTTAAATTATCCTAGTGAAGGTTAATGGCTACTAGTGCAGTTAGTGATGGTTAAATGATCCTAGTGAAGGTTAATGGCTACTAGTGCAGTTAGTGATGGTTAAATGATCCTAGTGAAGGTTAATGGCTACTAGTGCAGTTAGTGATGGTTAAATTATCCTAGTGAAGGTTAATGGCTACTAGTGCAGTTAGTGATGGTTAAATTATCCTAGTGAAGGTTAATGGCTACTAGTGCAGTTAGTGATGGTTAAATTATCCTAGTGAAGTTTAATGGCTACTAGTGCTGCTAGTGATGATTAAAAGCAGAGTCCTCAAATTCCTCTGTGATAAACATAAAGTTTATCCCGCCCTTGTGTTGTGTTATCTGAGGGGGCCACAGCGGGGGGCTCAGAGATCGCCTTGTGGAGACCAACGCTCTTTCCCGCCTATACCGGGCGATGACATCATCAAATACAGTCCTGCGGGGGCATTGGTAGGGCAAGGGGGGGGTCATATCTCCAACTGTTATTGTCTCCACAGCGGCGGACCTTAACCATGGTGGGAACTGGCTGCTGAACAGTTGTTGCACACATACACACACGCGCACACACGCGCACACACACACACACGCGCACACATAAAAAAGGGTGCACTCACACACAAATCGACATGCACCGACCCACACACACATGCACACACACACACACACACACACACACACACACACACACACACACACACACACACACACACACAGACACTCTGTCGTCTTCTGTCACCTC
>NC_082382.1:23614470-23644042 GCF_031168955.1 Gadus macrocephalus
CTCCGGCCCTTCCGGTCGTGGCCACAGGTGGGCGCTGCACTCCAATAGCGCAGGGTGCGTCGTTCGCCATGGGCTTGACCGTCGTTCTCGAGTCCCTCACCGCGAGCGCAGGCCAATCCCACTTCTGACACCGATGTGGCGAGCAGCACGGGAAGGACGAGACGGGAGCCCAGGTTAAGCAGTTATGCAACTCTCGCGCCCCTTACACCGCACGACAACGATAGTTGCCTTTAATGAACACACATATACACCAAAACTCACTCAATATGAGTAATTAACATAAACGTCTCGGTGACGGTGTTGGGAACAATAACTCAACCCACACAGCAACGCTAACCCACCCATAGACAAACAAACCCCACCACACAATTGCCGCTTTTCCACCGCACATGTAGCTCGACTCGACACGACACGACTCGACACGGTAGCAGCACGGGTGCTTTTCCACCGCAAATAGTACCTCCTGGACGTGGGCGGGGTCGGCTGCGCGAAAGGGCCGTGACGTATTTGTGTACGCGACGCAAACAACACATACGCAACCCACACATGGACAGAACCCACATAACAACAATGGAGGACATCGATCACATTACTATTATTAGCTGGCATGTTGAAGAAGTTGGAGAAGTGGAACATGTTGGCTGCGGCGCTGCTATGGATGTTACCAGCATGGTTGCCATGTCGCTCTCGTGACTTCGTCACACTCTCTGGCCAATCAGTCGCCGGCCGTCTGCCGACGTCACCTTTTAGCATCGGCTCAGCTCGCTTGGAACCTAGAGCGAGTAGGTACTAGAAAAAGCAGCCACTTCAGGTACCAGATACCATGGTACCGCGGTGGAAACGCAAAAAATGCGAGCTGAGTCGAGTCGTGTCGAGCTGGTACCATGCAGTGGAAAAGCGGCAATAATGTCTCTACCTAGGAGGGCGCTGTCATACCAAAATTGTACCGGGGGTGAAACGAAAATTACGTAGGAAGGTTCATGAACATGTAGAACATTCGCGCACATTCATTGAGCGTCACAAGACGAAATAACATTTAACTGATAACACTTATTTTACAAATGACATTTATTAGCGTTGCTAACTTTATATTTGTATTGTATTTAATTGTTTAATCGCATTTAGCTAGTAAACTGAGTGTATTAGCACAAGCTAGCTAGACTATGATACACTTTAAACACTCGTTGCTAGCTAAATTCAATACAATACAAATATAAAGTAAAAACAAGTGTTATCTGTATTATGTTATTTCGTCTTTGGCAACATGAGCGCGAATGTTTTTTTGAAAGCTGCCTGGCAACGGACAATCGTGTAGAACGATGACGTTATGTTTCGAACGCAGATTACAATTTTCGCCCCGGTACAATTTTGGTGTGACAGTGCAAGAAGTCCAATTTGCGATGGTCCTAGCCCCCCCAGGATCCCTTGCGGCACCCTGAACTCAGCGACCACACCCACGGTCGCCACAATACATTTCCGGTAATGTTTTGATTTCGCTCACATCTCCGATATTAAATCGCATTCATACACCAAAACTCGAAGATAATCAGGACCAACCTGCTATTGGTCCAGTAGATGTGTGTTGACGTTGCTCTTCTTCAGCTCCTGAACTCAAACCTCTGAACATGCATCGTTCTTGTTGCCATAGTGATTTCTTTGTCTAGAATCCCAAAATATTCTTGGAGCCATCATGCGCCTCTTAGCATCAACCATCTGCAAAGAAATATAATCAACTACAGTATTCAAATATCTGTTTCATCAAATTAACACAAAGGCCCCTTCTTAAAATATTTTTTTATTAGAAATCATTAAAAAATAAATGTCAATCTGTTAGTCATTCTTGAGACCTTACCTTGACTAAATCTGTTAGTCATTCTTGAGACCTTACGGATAATTCATTCATTCAAACTTCATCTGATCTAACTTCCAACATTCAGTCCAAGAAATAAAACAATCCGGCTCACAGAACCATATTGAACGGAGAGGTACATTTGAACTCAAGATAACACACACTACTCGATTATTTTGTCCCTTCTTTAAATTGATTTTCATAGTGTTCCCTCCGAACTGTGATACGTTTGTGATTTTTCTGTAATATTTTTTTTTTTCGAATGTTTTCTTTTGAAGAATCCATGTTAACAATGTGCACAATAACACAATAATCAACATAAACAGCTCAACAAGGCACATCATTAATCCCCGAGATGCATGGTCACCACTTCCTGGTGATGCGGTCGCGTTGCCCGTGGCTACAGCTCCGGGTGCTCCGATTGGCCGTTCTTCTTCTGGGCGGCGCTCAGCTTCTCCGGGATGGTTTTGGTGAAGAAGGCGTACACGTCGCTGGCCAGGTGCTGCCGCACCTCCTGCTTTATGTCGATGGACAGGTAGTTCTCCTGGGGCCCGTACTGGGGCCAGGGGACCAGACCGGGGCCGCCTGGACTCCTGGACACAGGGGTGGGGGGGGGGACATCTCAGTCCATGTCACTTGAAATGGTGATTGACATGAATTAGGGTTGCCGCGGTGTGGACATTTTCACACCGAGTAATACGCTCGTGTCAACACCGGTATTACCGGTATAAACGGTATTAACTTTGAAACTATAGGTCAACCGCCATCTTCTCCGTCAACTCTCCTCTCACACTCGGTGACAGCGGCTGGCAGCGAGCCAATTCTCTGCGTCTTATAACGTTCTACACATAATACCAGTATAACATAATTTTATATATCATAATATCACGGCCAAAAGCTCTGTGCGTCTCCGGATGGCCGTAGCGTGGGGAGCTCACGTAGGGATTGGGCTTTGCGGGGGTTTGTTTACCGGCGTTGCTATGGTTACCGGTCTTGTAAGGAAGCATGTCAATTCTCGGCGCGACAATTCTCCCGCACAGAGCAGAACTGTGGCCTATTCTGTACATTTTAATTTTCTTAATTATGATTATATTATTCATTTTTACTGAATTTTTTTTTTATTACTGAAAAAAATAACTTAGTGTTGCCGGTGTGCAACACCGGTGACACCGATAATACCGTATACCGCCGCAACCCTAACATGAATATAGCTGAAGTTGTATTCATTTGAAATTGCGAGTTGAAGTAGTGTGGAATTGTATGTTTGTGTTTGGCAGGACAAAGCACGTTTTCTAGAATCGATAATGTAAAATAATAGATGGTAAAACATGGTTACAAAGCTACAAAATATCATTAGTTAAACAACTAGCCATTCGAGTTGAAACAAAGCATATTTTCAATGCAGGCCTATTCGGTTAAATCAAAATGTCTCGGACTGTAGACATGACAAAGTCCTCCTCTAAGTGAGGGAGACATTGGGTGTTTTTCCATGGAGAAGCTTGGAGGTGTTGTTCCTACCCTGTGCGGGCGAAGTTCCCCCAGTAGGACATCAGCAGTTTGGACAGCTGCAGCTCCTCTGCTGTGCAGGCACCTACGGGTGCAGTAGGATGATCAGAGGCACAGCTTCACCTGGAGTCTGTATAGCCCCCCCCCTTACCCCCCACCACCCCTTCTTCTTACCCTCCCCCTCAAAACACCCCTCTTATGCCCCATTTCCACTGCAGGGTGCGGAACGGATCGGATCGCAAAGGTGCGGTAGGGAGGGGGCAGTATAGCCCAGCTCAGTTCCGAGGTCGCGTTTCCACTGCCGACAGTACCCTTGGTGGTAGGCCGGATGTCAATCGCCGCGGCAGCTACGTAAACATCGTAAACAACGTCTTCCTCCGCAAGAATGCAGACGAACGTCTCCACCTCCTTGTTCGCCCAAGCAAGCTTTTTACGCGACATGTTAATTGTAAAGAATAATACCTTGAGGCTACTGTTTGTTTGTTTTTATCCCCGCGTCACCCGGAAGTGACGATTCTGTCGACCAATCAACGGAGGGGGGGTGTAGCTAGAATTCCAGGGTACCCTTTCAGGCGTCTGGTCTCGTTTTGGGTACCGCAACGGAGGAGTCCCTAGAATGGGGTCGGAACGGGTACGGCAAAGTCCGGGTCACGCCCACTTTTGGCGGTGGAAACGCGATCCGACCCGCACCTTTGCGATCCGATCCGTTCCGCACCCTGCAGTGGAAATGCGCCATTATGCACTTATGGTAAGGTTGTACTTCCTGGCACTTAATGTACGCACTTATTGTACGTTGTACGTCCTGGCAGTTTTAAATAGTACTTGGAGTCGTGTAGCATCTCATCCAAGCTATCTATGTTGTATACATGTAATGGGTTAACCTAGAGATTGTTAGTTCTTGGTACCTGGTTCTATGAACGTCCTTACTGTACTGACAGAGATATATTGTTTGTCTGAAAAAATGTACTCACTTCGCTGGAATTAGGTTGCTTTGGATAAAAGCGTCTGCTAAGTGTAATGTAAATGAAGGGTGCATTACGGGCTTTGCTCCGGGGGGAATTCACATTCCCCCCCCCCCCCCCCCCCCCCAAGATAGTTCCAAGATAGTTGTAATCCCACAATGGAACCAAGATGGCCGGCCGCTCAACTGCCAAAGTTCATCAACACTTATTTGATTCGATTATTTCTAGAACCTTCCGAATGGCGGCCTACTCACCGGCCAGCTGGGCGTGGGTGGTGGTGAAGCAGAATCCCAACACCAGGAAGATCTCATCCCCGTGGTCGGCGCCCACGAAGCTGGGCCGCTTCTCCTTGAGGAACTGGGGGGCATGATGGAACTGGTACAGGTAGACTGGGGCCCCAGCATCTGAGACGGAAACACACAGGGAGGGAGGGACAACATGTGAGCATATATAACATAACATCTGAGACGGACACACACGGGTTGGGACAACATGTGAGCAGATAATAACATAACATCTGAACAGATAATACAAAGATAACATAGAGCAGATAGGATGTGTCGCAGCAATACTGTACCAACAGCGACATATTGTTACTTCTCTTTCTTCAGATTAATGTACTTATTGTAAGTAGCTTTGGATAAAAGTGTCTGTTAAATGCCCTACAAGTAAATGTTGATTAAAATGTAATTGTGACGGTAAATGTAAATGTCACAGTAGAAAGTCGAGACAGTTGTAGAGTTAAGAAGATAAATCAGTAATAGGAAGAACAAAATTAAGTAAACAGCAATGTAAATGCAAAAGATGGTGACCTTGGGTGTCTTGAAAGGCGCCTCTAAATTAAATGTATTATTATTATTAAAAGAACGTAGTCCTCTTCACGCTGACCTCTGTGGGCTTTGGCTGTGGTGATGCCTGGGATGGTGAAAATCATGTCTCCTAGCATTTTGGTGAAACCCTTTCGGATTTCATTTCGATCCTCAGTTGTTCCTAAGTATTCCTCCTCCAAAATGTCCAGTAGGGGTTTATCTTTGGGCTGGAAAACACACACAAGAGATCCCTTTTATATTCCAATGTCATATCCACACTGGAACCACAACCCAGGACTGAAGCTTAGATTATTAGACAATCGATTGCTTTCACAACTGTAATCTTTTTTTCTGCGTTTACACTGTATCCATCATGGTTGTATAATAACAAGTTATCGCTACAATTATGAGCTAGGAGCTAACATGGCTAGCTATCATATCAACAGTAAACAAAGCAAAGAGATGCAGCTTTTCTTTCTCCAGTGCATCCTAGTTCTTCCCAGTACCAAGCTAGCAAGCAAAGCGGGTGGAACACTCCCAGTATGGCCACTCACCTCCTGGTGGAACACTCCCAGTATGGCCACTCACCTCCGGGTAGAACACTCCCATCATGGCCATGGTCTGCTCTCTGTCCATCCCCTCGGTCCAGTTCGGGGGGCAAAACATCTAAACCAGGGGTCAGCAACCTTTTCAACATGCAGTGCCAGTTTGAAATGTCCTCGTTAATGAGTGTGCCTTAAGCAACAATATATAAAAAATGAAGCTGAATTCTGACGAGAATATATGAGAATGTTGAAACCATCCACATCAATAGCTATCTTTAAGACATGTACAGCTATGCAAAACCATTTGAAGGCGATGCATACAGCAACAACACCACTTGCAACTATATTTTAAATATTTTCTTTTCTATCACTCACAATATAGGTTTAAAAACTATTAATTGATCCCAAAACAGAATAAAGTGCAAAATCGGTAGTAATGATTATGCTGCTGCATTGTGCTGTGAATTTTTTTAATAATAAAATAAAAATAAAAAGTTTTTTTTTTTTTTTTTTTTTAAGTGTGCCAATGATTATGCTGCCCCGTGCCAGTGGTGGCACGCGTGCCTAGGGTTGCTGACCCCTGATCTAAACAAAGAGACAAAATGGCCGGTTTCCCATCGTTATTCTCTTAGCGTTTCAGTCTACATTTGATTTTATACATAATTTTTTATTCATTACGTAGCTGAGGAATTGAAATGCCCAGAATATTCTGCTATAGAATAACTAACACCAACTTATTTGTATATGTTGATTTAGTGCTAATTAACTTATTTAATTAGTTAATTCATTTAATAAAAAGAAAAAAACGTGGATACCAGTGCAACCCTAAAACACACAAAATAAGCCCCACAATTTTGATAAATCCAACCCCAGGACGTCCGACCACGCCTCCTCCGTTACACACAAACGGTCGTGGACTCACAGAAGGCAGCAGCCAGCCGCCCTCGTCACTGTTGAGCCCCGTCATGAAGGGGATCGGGGGGACCCGGTGGTCCCGGTAGATCTTGTTCACTTTGTCTGTCAGGAAGAGTCCATCCACAGTCACCGGGAACCTCAGCGTCGGGTCCTGGAGGAGAACGGGATGTTAGAGTCTGCAGCCAGGGTTGGCAGATTTGGTGGGAAATCTGGCCCAATCTGGCAACACTGCCCTTGGGGTTGGCAGATTGGAAGGGAAATCTGGCCCAATCTGGTAACACTGCCCTTGGGGTTGCCAGATTGGAAGGGAAATCTGGCCCAATCTGGCAACACTGCCCTTGGGGTTGCCAGATTGGAAGGGAAATCTGGCCAAATCTGGCAACAATGCCCTTGGGGTTGCCAGATTGGATGGAAAATCTTGCCCAATCTGTTAACACTGCCAAAGGGCAGTCAGACAGTCGTTACCTGTTCACACTGTGTTTCACCGTGTGCCAGTAGATCAATCCTGAACCAAAGTGTTTAACCTTTCAGGACTCACAGTCATTAGAGCCAGGAATGCATTGGAGTCCATGTTCTTCAAACATCTGGTAATCGTCTCAGGGCTGGCATCACAGCCTAATTTGTTGGCTACCATCTAGTCATGAAAAAGAGTAGGCAGCTGTTGTTATAAATATACAAGTATGCTGTATACTGTACACAGACACACACACAGACACACACACACACACACACACACACACACACACACACACACACACACACACACACACACACACACACACACACAAACACATAGACATACACACATTAAAGGTGATGTAGGTAAGTTTGCCTTTTTCAATTGAGCTAAACCTACAAAACGTCCATACTGCACCTTTAACCTGATTAGTTCCCCTGTGTGCATAAGAGGTACCTGGGTCATTAGCTGTGGTTGGTCGGACACCAGCAATTCCATCGCCGCGGTGCCGCTCTGTGCGATGGCGTGCTTGAACAGCCCGGCGGACATCGGAGAGATCGTCTAGAGGCCGCAGGGCAGAGACAAAACATCCATGTCAGACCAGTCGCACACTGAACCCATCACCACCAACACAACAACCCCCACATTGGCAGTGTGGGGCGGCCGGCCACATGAAGACCCACCTTTTTAAGATCGCTTTCACCACAAAACCTCCTTCCCTTCCCTCCCCTTTCTCTTTATTTAATTTTTTTAATATTTTTACTTACATACGTTCTCATTAAATTCTTATCATGTTTTGTTCACTCAGTAAAGGTGAGTATTTAGAAAAGCGCTATCGAAATCGAAGGTTTTTATTATTACAATTATGACGGTTGTTAGCGACCGTGTTGGACCGGTGCTCGCCCACATGGGTTAGCCCTGAAGCCGTGAGGGGGGGGGGTGGGGGGGGCGGTCAGCATGATCCACCCGACCGTACTCTGTGCACATCATCCTCAAACAACAGCGTGAGCGTGTGTGTAGGTGGAGGAGCTCTGACCAGCAGCGAGACACTGATGCCCCCCGCGGACTCCCCGAAGATGGTGACCAGGCCGGGGTCCCCTCCGAAGGCCCGGATGTTCTGCTGGACCCAGCGCAGCGCCTCCACCTGGTCCAGCAGGCCCAGGTTCCCGGGGACCGCCCCGTCTCCGGTGCTGGGGGAGGGAC
Organism: Gadus macrocephalus; assembly: GCF_031168955.1. Taxonomy (NCBI): domain Eukaryota; kingdom Metazoa; phylum Chordata; class Actinopteri; order Gadiformes; family Gadidae; genus Gadus; species Gadus macrocephalus. The sequence continues at coordinate 23,622,717 of NC_082382.1, forward strand.
CGACACAGGCTGCTGATGACACACCTGACAGACTCTGCTGGACTATACTAGTCTTTGATTTGACTCCATCAGGGCGACCGGGCGGTAGCTCCCTGAGTCCAGAGATGTGGGAACACACCGTTTAGTTGAGCTACGTTAGTTGTTCTGCTAAGCTACCGCTCCTAACCCTTATTGACGGCCAAATAGGTAACATCTTGTTGTTTTTACCACTACAAAGCCTTGATTACATTTGTTTCTATTTTTGCACTCGGTTCTATGAACAGCCTTATTGTGCCGACAGCGATGTATTGTTTTTTCTCTTTCATCTGAAGAATGTACTTATTCCAAGTCACTTGGGATAAAAGCGTCTGTTAAAAGGTTTAATGTAAATGTATTTATATTTGTGTTATTGTTTTTCCTGATTTTTTAACTTTGGGGAGGCTCCGTCCGGTCCGTCTCCTGATCTCCTGACCTCTGACCTCTGAACTCTGACCTCACCTGAGGAAGCCCAGCAGCCCCAGGCGGTACTGGAGGACAACCACCACCACGTCCTGGTAGGCCGCCAGGCCCGAGCCCTCGTAGATTGTGGCCCCGCCGCTGGTGAAGGCCCCGCCGTGGATCCACACCATCACCTACAGAGGGACCCCCAACACACACCACACCAACCAGTCAGCCCCCACCACACTGACCAGTCAGCCCCCACCACACCAACCAGTCAGCCCCCACCACACTAACCAGTCAGCCCCCACCACACCAACCAGTCAGCCTCCACCACACTAACCAGTCAGCCCCCACCACACTAACCAGTCAGCCCCCACCACACCAACCAGTCAGCCCCCACCACACTAACCAGTCAGCCTCCACCACACCCACCAGACCTGTAGCTCTACTTTGAGATCAGTGTCAACCCCCTGCGCCCCCTTTGGGTCAAAGCTGCCACTGCAAGGGCAGGGATGGGCCTCGGAGTCACAATGACCTAACTGACCACAACTGAGCACTGAGGGTGGGGTTAGATGAGCAGGTTTTCACCCTCCTTCAGTGGCACCCTTCAGTGGCACCCTTTGAGTGGATGCGGGCCCTCTACTGCCTTACTCTTTCACATGGCCACTTTGCTTGATCCAATTCTTTCATCAGATATCCTTGCAGGTAAACCAACTGTCCCTAGACATTTGTTTCACCTTGTTTATATCAAATAAATTACCTTTATGATTTAAAACTGTATTCTGTTTGACTCCCTTTATTGTGTGATGGTGTACGACTCCACCGTCACAGATCAAACACTTAAAATGGTACCTAGCATGGCCGTTATAGTGAGCATTCAAATCAAATAAACTACATTGGAGACGTGGTCGCGGTACAGCATGGACCTGTCCTCCCCCAGGACCCTTAGACGTGGTCGGGGTACAGCATGGACCTGTCCTCCCCCAGGACTCTTGGACGTGGTCGGGGTACAGCATGGACCTGTCCTCCCCCAGGACTCTTGGACGTGGTCGGGGTACAGCATGGACCTGTCCTCCCCCAGGACCCTTAGACGTGGTCGCGGTACAGCATGGACCTGTCCTCCCCCAGGACCCTTAGACGTGGTCGGGGTACAGCATGGACCTGTCCTCCCCCAGGACCCTTAGACGTGGTCGGGGGAACAGCATGGACCTGTCCTCCCCCAGGACCCTTAGACGTGGTCGGGGTACAGCATGGACCTGTCCTCCCCCAGGACTCTTACCGGCAGGTCGGAGCCCGGGGCGGCGTGCGAGGGAGCGAAGACGTTGAGGTAGAGGCAGTCCTCAGACACGTCCGGGAGCTCCACCTTCATGGAGAGGAGCGTCATCAGGCCTTCCAGGAGGTCTTTGCTCTGAAGGCACCTGTTGGAGAACACAGAGAGATTCATTCCTCATGCTCGGGGATAAGGCTTCGAGGTCAACTGAGGCCTAATTTGGTTTCTGACAAGATGACGAAATACAATACAGCTGGGACAAACTGGTGAAGCTTGTACGACTACTCCTCATCATGTATGAAGTATCGGTCAACGTTTCCAAATAACAAATATTAACCTCCTGATTTGAAGCCAATATTGTCACATTTCACATTTAATTTGGGGTCACTCCCGTTTGTGCCCGCTCACTCCTGTTTCCGCTCACTCCTGTTTCTGCTCACTCCTGTTACTAATCACTCCTCTTAGTGTATGCTCACTCCTGTTTGCTTGTCTGCTCACCCCTGTATGTGATCACTCCTGTTTGTGTGTGTGTGTGTGCTCACTCCTGTATGTGCTCACTCCTGTGTGTGTGTTTGTGTGTGTTTGGATGCTATGGTGTTGTAGTATTGGTCATTCCAAATAAAGTAATCAAATGTGTGTGTGTGTGTGTGTGCTCAGTCCCGTGTGTGTGTGTGTGTGTGTGTGTGCGTGTGTGTGTGTTTGAATGTGTGTGTGTGTGTGTGTGTGTGTGCTCACTCCCGTGTGTGTGTTTGTGTGTGTGTGTGTGTGTGTGTGTGTGTGTGTGTGTGTGTGTGTGTGTGTGTGTGAGTGTGTGTGTGTGTGTGTGTCTGCGTGCCCACTCCTTACATGTTGGGCTCCTTGGTGGCCTCCCTCACGCCCTCCCACCCGTCCGCGGGCTGGGGGGCGCTGAACCTCAGCGGGCCCACGGGGGGCTTGGCGAAGGGGACGCCCATGAAGGCCTGGACGTCGGCCTCCTGACCTTTGACCCCGACGTACCGGCCCCTCAGGGCCCCCAGCGCCGCCTTCACCACGGGCCCTTGGAGAGAAGGCAGCCGGGGTTAGACTCAGAGCGCTTTACAACGCCGCCTCACATTCACCCATTCACACACCGACGGCGGAGTCAGCCACGCAAGGTGACTGCAAGCTCGTCGGACACGGTCAGGGCGAGGTGTCCAGACACTCTGCAGTGGGCACGAGTGTCTAGGCCAAGCCCCAACCACTGCGAGTTCTACCAGCATCCAATGCGGAAGTGACAGACATTGCAGTAGCACCGGGTGGCCACTACGAGGTGGTACCAAAAGGGAGCAATTCTTCGTTTTCTCCCTTGTTAAACAGGCTGTTTTCAGTCTTATTAAACTTATTTACAGCCTGGTCCGAAAAAACATTCTAATCAGTATTTTTTGTTCATATCACCATGACAACACTGAGGGGGGTGAATCCTTTTTTAGCAGGCTAGTTTTTATTTTATTGGAGGTTAAAATGTATGAATAATTAGGGGCGCGGCCTCTTGAGTGACAGCTAGCCGCTGACTCTCACCTCCACTCGGAGGCTAGTTTTCAGGATTAGCATGCTATCTCCGTCATCTTGACCTCGACTGCGTTCATTCCTATTCTTCATTCCGGTGCCAGGATGCCTTGCTCTGCGGTCAACTGTATCGACCGATCGTTTAAAAACGAATGAGCTACGAGCTAATTCGGTGTACGTCACATAGATGAGCGTATCTCCCTCCCCTTGGCGTCACATCAATGCCCTTTTGTGGTTAGAGGAAACGAGGCCGAGTCAAACTATGACAAGATGGCAACGCTCATAAGCCAAGAGAATTGGATGCATTTGGAATAACTGAGGTCTGCCTCGGATGCTTCATCCATTTTATATATTATCTATGGTAAGTCTAGGGGTCGGCAACTGGCGGCCCGCGGGCCATAACCAGACCTGCAAACTCCTCAGAGGAAAAAAGGTGACAGTGTCACTGTCAGGGTGTGTGTGTTTCCCTCAGGAGGAACAGTAATCAACACAGGAGGGAAACACAGGGAAACACACACACCCTGACAGTCACGGGGGGATTTTTTTTTTATTGTAATATACAAATAACACTAGTCTGAGCGTGACTTAACAAAACTCAGCATACTTTATCAAAAATCAATGTCAAAACATCCTTGAGGCTTATAAAAAATATTTTTTTTATTATTATTATTTTTACTTATTATTGGAGAGACAAAAAACTATTATTATTCTGTGAAGTTGATGAATTGTCACTTTTAGGTTTTCTACCCAGTTACCAAAAAAAGAAACACTTGGAATAGTATGCGCTGTGGCAAGCACATGGTTTGCATGTGTTACTTCGAAGGCAAAAAAAATCTAAAATAAAAGAAAACACAAAAACCTACATTCAACCAGTTAGGCCAGGTAGGCCTACCCCCTCCATGCCAGGGCGCCCTGAATTTATGTTTATTAACAGCTCCTCCACCGGGGTCAAGACAATTTGAGGGCCAGATCCAGTCTACCGACTGTCGGCCTTTTCACGATTGGCTTAAAAAAATTGCTTATTTAAATTTATACCAATACGATGGTGGGAAAAGCTTACCAGTTTGTATGTTTTTTATACTTCATTTTTATAGGCCTACTTGATCCGCTGACCGCTTGGAAGCCATCGGAGTACATATTTTTTTATGTGGTAGGATCTTTAAGAATGCTTAACTGGGATATTTATATATTCATGGCTCAAATATTAACGATCATGCTTTTGACGCGTAACTACGCATTTACGCGGTCAGCGATCCGCTGCCAGGCTTTGGTTCTCCGGGTTGCAGAGGCTTTAGCGTTCCCTTTTCTTGTGATAATGTCCTTCTCCTCGTCATAGCTCCCCAGGAGAACCTGAAGTTCCATTTCATTGAAATAAGCGGCCCGTTTCGCCATTTCGAACAGGGTTTCCATGATCCATACATCACGTCTTTTTAGGTTTGGCGGTGACGCGCACAACCCTGTGTTAACCAACCCCGAGTTGGTTGAACTAATGCATAACCGCTGCTGTGGAACCGAAAACTCTGGGTTAGTCGGCACTGGGTAAATCAACCTAGAGTTCAGCGTTAACTCAGTGTTTGTTAAACCTCCGTTCGTGGAACATCCCTCTAGAAGAGTGTTTCGCGTTGTTTGGCCGCATGCATGCGCGGTAGCCAGGCGACCGCCTCATCCAATGGCGAGCTCAGTTGGCGCTGTGTGCTTCAAGATTCCGATTGGCCCAGAGAAATGTCAATTATAAGAAAGATTCTGAAGCAAGTGCTGAGATTCCGATTGGCCCAGAGAAATGTCAATTATAAGAATGATCCAATAATTGTTCGCAATTCTGGACCCCCCCCCCCCCCCACCAAGAAAACGGCGATTGTCGCCGAAAAGCGACAAGTTTGCAGCTTTGCATAACTGGCCCGCGGGCCGCCAGTTGCCGACCCCTGGTCTAGACTGACCATAGTGCAAACTGCAGATTGTCTCAATGGAGTCCAGCCTCTGCTTCAGCTGGTAGTGTGGTTTGCAGTAGAGGACGCCCTCTCTTTGTTAGAGGCCTGATACATGCGTGCCTCCTCTGATCGGGTTAGCGGTCACATGTTGATGGCACAGGGTGGCATGATGTGGCTCAGGAGGTGAAGCGGGTTGGCTGGTAACCGGAGGGTTGCTAGTTCGATCCCTGGCTCCTCCTGAGCTGAGTGACGAGGTGTCCCTGAGCAAGACACCTCACCCTAACTACCGACTCCGCCGTCGGTGTGTGAATGTTAGCATGAATGGGCGAATATTAAGCAGCACTGTAAAGCGCTTTGAGTGGCCAATGGTTAGAACAGCGCTGTATAAATGCAATCCTTTTACCATTTGACACGCCTGTCCTCTGCTGTATGAACTGAAGGGGCCTTTAGAGCAGAACGAAGCCCTGCTGTCGGGGCTTATTGTTGGGCTGTTTGACCAGGTGGGGTCAGGTGTGGTGGAGCCTCCTCAACAGGTGCGTCTCATCTCCGGACCAATGGCAGTTCCTCTCTCACGTGTTAATAGGAATGGGCTACAAGTCCTAGCAGAGCTTATAGTGGTGTGAATCTATAATGAGGAGCATGTTGTCCATACTTGGGCCGGGTCTCTCCACAGAACTGCATCAGCGTATGCATTATGGGTAATTTGTCGTTTTCATTTTCTATTCCCATTAGACTTGGGAATGACCTATGAATCAGTTATAACAATAAAATAGCACGTATATTGTTTCACAATTCCTTCTTTTAATTGGTTTAACATAAAACTTTAGTTAGTTTAACGCTTGACCTACTTACTAACTTGAGTGCTCTACAATCTGACCTTAAGACAGCAGCAACAAGCGACCAGGACTCAGTCACCCATTAATACCTCCTCGTCGCGCTACTGTCAACGCCACGGAGAGAACCGTTCGTGACCATATAAGTCTTATCTTATCTACTTGTATTGAATGGTAAATTAGTGACAAACATGCCGCGCCGGAGCCACTCTCTGTCAGCTCGTCTGCGGATTGCTGGCCTTTCCCATGTTCTCACGTCTGATCTTTCAGGGCGAGATGGTTCGTTGAATTGTTATTGCACTTTTGTAAATGCAAACGTCTCTGGATAATGCATGAATAAGAATATAACATGCATATGGTGGTAAAACCTGCGTCCACACACAGCATGGTCCGTTTGCGTTTGGTAATATAGGCTCATTTTGCGTTCAGGGTGGTGGATTTGAGTCATTTATCAGGAAGTATTTTTTCTTAAGGTAGGCCTATTGCATAATCAGCGGTATCTAGGGTAAGGGTCGGCAGATTGAAAGCGAAATATTCCTATTGGTATGATTATCATAATTCAAATTGTATCAAAACATTAAACAGAGGCTGATAAATAAATCATAATAATTATGAAGGATCCATGATGATCACGGAAACCCTGGATTGTGAATCGCTGGTATTTTATATGCACTCAATCAAATAAAATCAAATGTCGCTGACTTACCTTGAGTTTCTGCACACGCAGAAAGACTAAACAACGCGCACGAGAGCGCGACTGTCACTGCGTTAACACAGAGCACCATCATGCAGCTTGCAGGATCCTTCTCTGTGGGGGGTCTGGTCTGAGGTTCTCAGTGGGTTCCCAGGCGACTGACAGCGAAGGATCAGTTGCACAATTTACTGACAGACGATCCCTTTGATTAGCGGTGTCAGCGGCCCATCGGTCAATGTCCGCTGATCAGACAACGTACATTTATTGTGACGTCCTACGAGGCGAAATCACAAGTCCATTTATGTCCCACTCCTAGTTGTTGCAACATGTGCTTTTAGTTTAAACACTGTGCTTTGCGGCAGAGACATTGGGGGTTGTCTAAATGGGTGGGTTAGTGTTACAATAGTGAGTTATTATTACCGACACCGACGGTTATGTTAATTAGTTATGTTGATTGTGTTTTGGTGTGTCATGTGTGCGTCGAATAAAGGCAACTCTCGGAGTCGTTTAGGGCGAGAGTTGTATAATTGCTGAACCTGGGCTCCCGTCTCGTCCTTCCCGTGCTGCTTGCCACAGTATTATGCCACATCCCCTCTCTGCACTGTAAGACTTTGATGTAGGCCTAAATTGACTGCGAAATTCTGATTGTGTATTTAACTGTACGCTATATATTACACAGTAATATTACTGTAAACAAATAGTACCGTACTGGTGAAACTGCTTCAAGTATTCAATTGTAATTTTACAGTGAAAAGTTTTACAGTGTGTCCAGTTGGGCCTAGTGCCGTCTCCTCCTGTCTGCTCCGTGATGCATGAAACAAACCATTTTGTGCACTTCAACCACAAGACCCGTAGCCTGTGATCGTGTGACGTCTCTTCATAAGGAGGCCACTGTGCGCTGTGTGTGTGTGAGTGAGTCCAGAACCAATGGGAGGCGGACAACACGGACCGGCCTTGCAGCCACTGCGGTCTCTAGTCAGAGAACAGGCGGAACGGGTTTAGGACTGCAGGCAGCGGGCCAGTGACCGGACGTCTCTGGAGCGCAGATGGGAATGTTCTGCAGAAACCTGATCTATTACCTCTCTACACTACTCTCTGCCCACTGTAATTATTTTCATTGATTGATTGAATGATTTTTTTAACATCAACTGAAAGTAAAATTGGGTGTGAGAATCGGTTGCGTCTGTCATGCAGTGAGTTGAGGAATATCCTGTTAGGCCGTGTGCAACTACGTAAAAGCACATGTGGCAACAAGTTGGTTAGGTTTGGGGTTGAGCCAATCAGAGGCAGGCTAGGAATGGGGCATAACTGAACTTTGTGATTTCGCCTCGTAGGACGTCACAATAAATGTATGTTGTCTGATCAGCGGACATTTACCTATGGGCCGCTGACACCGCTAATCAAAAGGATCGTCTTTCCTTGAGTGGAGCAAATTCTGGAACTAATCCTTCGCTGTCAGTCGCCTGGGAACCCACTGAGGACCTCAGACAGACCACCCAGAGAGGAGGATCCTGCAAGCTGCATGATGGGGCTCTGTGTGAACGCAGTGACAGTCGCGCTCTCGTGCGTGTTGTTTTATCTTTCTGCGTGTGCAGAAACTCAAGGTAAGTCCGCGACATTTGATTTGATTTGATTTGATTGAGTGAATATAAAATACCAGCGACGGACAAGCAACTTACAATCCATGGTTTCCGTGATCATCATGGATCATTCATAATTATTATGCTTTATTTATCAGCCTCTGTTTAATGTGTTGATACAATTTTAATATCATAATCATACCAATAGGAATATTTCGCCATCAATCTGCCGACCCTTACCTTAGATACCGCTGATTATGCAATACCTTAAGAAAAAATACTGACTATGACTTAAATCCACCACACTGAACGCAAAATGAGCTTATTATATTACCAAACGCCAACGGACCATGCTGTGTTTGTGGACGCAGGTTTTACCACCATAATATGCATGTTAGGTTATATTCTTATTCATGCATTATCCAGAGACGTTTGCATTTACAAAAGTGCAATAACAATTCAACGAACCATCTCGCCCCAAAGATCATACGTGAGAAGAACATGGGAAAGTCTAGAATCCGCAGACGAGCTGACAGAGAGTGGCTCCTGCGCGGCATGTCTGGACTAGTGTGAAACCAAAGCCATTTCGAAGCAGTGTAGGCGCTAAGGTGGGGCATTTGCCAGCGGTCATTATTGGGAGGGAGATACGCCCATCTAGGTGACGTACATCGAATTAGCTCGTTGCTCATTCTCAACGACCGGTTGGTGCAGTTGACCGCAGAGCAAGGCATCCTGGCACCGGAATGAACAATAGGAATGAACGCAGTCGAGGTCATGATGACGGAGATAGCATGCTAATCCTGAAAACTAGCCTCCGAGTGGAGGTGAGAGTCAGCGGCTGGCTGTCACTCAAGAGGCCGCCCCTAATTATTCATACATTTGAACCTCCAATAAAATAAAAACTGGCCTGCTAAAAAGAAATTCACCCCACTCAGTGTTGTCATGGTGATATGAACTAAACATTATGGACCAGGCTGTAAATAGGTTTAATAAGACTGTGAAAACGGCCTGTTTAACAAGTGAGTCAACGAAGAATTGCTCCCTTTTGGTACCACCTCGTAGTGGCCACCCGGTGCTACTGCAATGTCTGTCCCTTCCGCATTGGATGCTGGTAGAACTCGCAGTGGTTGGGGCTTCGTCTAGACACTCGTGCCCACTGCAGAGTGTCTGGACACCTCGCCCTGACCGTGTCCGACGAGCTTGCAGTCACCTTGCGTGGCTGACTCCGCCGTCGGTGTGTGAATGGGTGAATGTGAGGCGGCGTTGTAAAGCGCTCTGAGTCTAACCCTGCCTTCGCTCCAAGGGCCCGTGGTGAAGGCGACGCTGGGGGCCCTGAGGGGCCGGTACGTCGGGGTCAAAGGTCAGGAGGCCGACGTCCAGGCCTTCATGGGCGTCCCCTTCGCCAAGCCCCCCGTGGGCCCGCTGAGGTTCAGCGCCCCCCAGCCCGCGGACGGGTGGGAGGGCGTGAGGGAGGCCACCAAGGAGCCCGACATGTAAGGAGTGGGCACGCAGACACACACACACACACACACACTCACACACACACACACACACACACACACACACACACACACACACACACACACACACACACACACACACACACACACACACACACTCACACACACACACATGCACACACACACACACACACACATGGGAGTGAGCACACACACACACACACGCACACACACACACACACACACACACACACACACACACACACACGGGAGTGAGCACACACACACACACACACGCACACACACACACACACACACACACACACACACACACACACACACACACGGGAGTGAGCACACACACACACACGCACACACACACACACACACACAGGAGTGAGCACACACACACTCACACATTTGATTACTTTATTTGGAATGACCAATGACTCACACGGGAGTGAGCACACACACGCACACACACACACACACACAGGAGTGAGCACATACCAGAGTGAGCACACACACGCACACACAGGAGTGAGCACACACACATACAAACACACACACACACACACACACACACACATACACACAGGAATGATCACACACAGTAGTGAGCAGAAACAGGAGTGATCAGAAACAGGAGTGAGCAGAAACAGGAGTGAGCAGAAACAGGAGTGAGCGGGCACAAACGGGAGTGACCCCAAATTAAATGTGAAGTGTGACAATATTGGCTTCAAATCAGGAGGTTAATATTTGTTATTTGGAAACGTTGACCGATACTTCATACATAATGAGGAGTAGTCGTACAAGCTTCACCAGTTTGTCCCAGCTGTATTGTATTTCGTCATCTTGTCAGAAACCAAATTAGGCCTCAGTTGACCTCGAAGCCTTATCCCCGAGCATGAGGAATGAATCTCTCGGTGTTCTCCAACAGGTGCCTTCAGAACAAAGACCTCCTGGAAGGCCTGATGACGCTCCTCTCCATGAAGGTGGAGCTCCCGGACGTGTCTGAGGACTGCCTCTACCTCAACGTCTTCGCTCCCTCGCACGCCGCCCCGGGCTCCGACCTGCCGGTAAGAGTCCTGGGGGAGGACAGGTCCATGCTGTACCGCGACCACGTCTAAGGGTCCTGGGGGAGGACAGGTCCATGCTGTACCGCGACCACGTCTAAGGGTCCTGGGGGAGGACAGGTCCATGCTGTACCCCGACCACGTCTAAGGGTCCTGGGGGAGGACAGGTCCATGCTGTACCCCGACCACGTCTAAGGGTCCTTGGGGAGGACAGGTCCATGCTGTACCGCGACCACGTCTCCAATGTAGTTTATTTGATTTGAATGCTCACTATAACGGCCATGCTAGGTACCATTTTAAGTGTTTTTGATATGTGACGGTGGAGTCGTACACCATCACACAATAAAGGGAGTCAAACAGAATACAGTTTTAAATCAGTTTTAAATAAATAAACAAGGTGAAACAAATGTCTAGGGACAGTTGGTTTACCTGATGAAAGAATTGGATCAAGCAAAGTGGCCATGTGAAAGAGTAAGGCAGTAGAAGGCCAGCATCCACTCAAAGGGTGCCACTGAAGGGTGCCACTGAAGGGTGCCACTGAAGGGTGCCACTGAAGGAGGGTGAAAACCTGTTTATCTGTGGTCAGTTAGGTCATTGTGACTCTGAGGCCCAGCCCTGCCCTTGCAGTGGCAGCTTTGACCCAAAGGGGGCGCAGGGGGTTGACACTGATCTCAAAGTAGAGCTACAGGTCTGGTGGGTGTGGTGGGGGCTGACTGGTTAGTGTGGTGGGGGCTGACTGGTTAGTGTGGTGGAGGCTGACTGGTTAGTGTGGTGGGGGCTGACTGGTTAGTGTGGTGGGGGCTGACTGGTTGGTGTGGTGGGGGCTGACTGGTCAGTGTGGTGGAGGCTGACTGGTCAGTGTGGTGGGGGCTGACTGGTTAGTGTGGTGGAGGCTGACTGGTTAGTGTGGTGGGGGCTGACTGGTCAGTGTGGTGGAGGCTGACTGGTCGTTGTGGTGGGGGCTGACTGGTTGGTGTGGTGGAGGCTGACTGGTCGGTGTGGTGGAGGCTGACTGGTTGGTGTGGTGGGGGCTGACTGGTTGGTGTGGTGGGGGCTGACTGGTTGGTGTGGTGTGTGTCGGGGGTCCCTCTGTAGGTGATGGTGTGGATCCACGGCGGGGGCTTCACCAGCGGCGGGGCCACAATCTACGAGGGCTCGGGCCTGGCGGCCTACCAGGACGTGGTGGTGGTTGTCCTCCAGTACCGCCTGGGGCTGCTGGGCTTCTTCAGGTGAGGTCAGAGTTCAGAGGTCAGAGGTCAGGAGGTCAGGAGACGGACTGAACGGAGCCTCCCCAAAGTTAGGAATTAAGGAACACCGTGAGGGAAAATCAGGAAAATCAATAACTCAAATATAAATACATTTACATTGACCCTTTTAACAGACGCTTTTATCCCAAGTGACTTGGAACAAGTACATTTGTCAGAAGGAAGAGAAAAAACAATACATCGCTACGGTACAATAGGTCTGTTCATAGAACCGAGTGCAAAAATAGAAATAAATGTAATCAAGGCTTTGTAGCGGTAAAAACAACAAGAAGTAACCTATTTGGCCGTCAATAAGGGTTAGGAGCGTTAGCTTAGCAGAACAACTAACGTAGCTCAACCAAACGGTGTGTTCCCACATCTCTGGACTCAGGGAGCTACCGCCCGGTCGCCCTGATGGAGTCAAATCAAAGACTAGTATAGTCCAGCAGAGTCTGTCAGGTGTGTCATCAGCAGCCTCTGTCGGTCCCTCCCCCAGCACCGGAGACGGGGCGGTCCCCGGGAACCTGGGCCTGCTGGACCAGGTGGAGGCGCTGCGCTGGGTCCAGCAGAACATCCGGGCCTTCGGAGGAGACCCCGGCCTGGTCACCGTCTTCGGGGAGTCCGCGGGGGGCAACAGCGTCTCGCTGCTGGTCAGAGCTCCGACACATTAGAGACGCGCACGGATGGGCTGTTGTTTCATCCGCAACCGCATCACAAACGCATCATCCGTCCGCATTCGATCCGCACCAACGTTTTTTTTACCAATTTTAAAAACCGCATCCACCGATGCAAGGCGCTGCTGACGCGATGCTAGAAAGCTCTTGCGTGTTCTTGATAGGAGACTGATCCAATGAAGCAAAGATAGTGCAAGGCTAAAGTCCCTAGTAGGATAGCCTATTGCCTGCGCTGCCATCTCCGAAGCGTTGATCAATAGTCCGCCCCCAAAGACGTTGACGTCGCTTAGCAACCGATGACGTTCCCACAAAAAAAAAAAGATCCACATTCCTTGACAGAGATCTGCTTGAAAATGTTATATATAACAATGAAAAGAAGTATAAATATTTGGTTTAACCGCCACCCGCCCGAATTTGATCAAAATGTTATTTTCCGTCGCGTCATCCGCCCGATCCGCGGTTTAGCCGCGGAGTCTCTACTCCACACACACCCGCTCACGCCGTGGTTTGAGGATGATGTGCCCCCCCCCCCCAACGGCTTCAGGGCTAACCCATGTGGGCTAACCCAGTGAACAAAACATAAGAAGAATTTAATAGGGACGTATATGAGTAGAAACGTTTTTTTTTAAAAGAGGAGAAAGGGTGGAGGCGGGAAGGAGGTTTTTATGGTGAAAGCGATCTTAAAAAGGTGGGTCTTCATGTGGCCAGCCGCCCCACACTGCCCATGTGGGGGTTGTTGTGTTGGTGGTGATGGGTTCAGTGTGCGACTGGTCTGACATGGATGTTTTGTCTCTGCCCTGCGGCCTCTAGACGATCTCTCCGATGTCCGCCGGGCTGTTCAAGCACGCCATCGCACAGAGTGGCACCGCGGCGTTGAAAAACCTGGTGTCCGACCAATCCCCGCTAATGACCCAGGTACCTCTTATGCACACAGGGGAACTAATCAGGTTAAAGGTGCAGTATGTACGTTTTGTAGGTTTAGCTCAATTGAAAAAGGCTAACTTACCTACATCACCTTTAATGTGTGTATGTGTGTTTGTGTGTGTGTGGTGTTTGTGTGTGTGTGTGTGTGTGTGTGTGTGTGTTTGTGTGTGTGTGTGTGTGTGTGTGTGTGTGTGTGTGTGTGTGTGTGTGTGTGTGTGTGTGTGTGTGTGTGTGTGTGTGTCTGTGCGTCTGTGTGTGTGTGTTTGTTTGTGTACAGTATACAGCATACTTGTATATTCATAACAACAACTGCCTACTCTTTTTCATAACTAGATGGTAGCCAACGCATTAGGCTGTGACGCCAGCCCTGAGAAGATTACCAGATGTTTGAAGAACATGGATACCAATGCATTACTGGCTCTAACGAAAGTGAGTCCTGAAAGGTTTAAACACTTTGGTTCAGGATTGATCTACTGGCACACGGTGAAACACAGTGTGAACAGGACTAAGTAACGACTGTCTGACTGCCCTTTGGAGGTGTTACCAGATTGGGCCAGATTTCCCTTCCAATCTGGCAACCCCAAGGGCAGTGCTGCCAGATTGGGCCAGATCTCCCACCAAATCTGCCAACCCCAAGGGCAATGTTGCCGGATTTGGCCAGATGGGGCCAGATTTCCCGCAAAATCTGCCAACCCCAAGGGCAGTGTTGCCAGATTGGGCCAGATTTCCCTTCAAATCTAGCAACCCCAAGGGCAGTGTTGCCAGATTGAGCCAGATTTCCCTTCCATTCCGGCAACCCCAAGGGCAGTGTTGCCAGATTGGGCCAGATTTCCCACCAAATCTGCCAACCCTGGCTGTAGAATCTAACATCCCGTTCTCCTCCAGGACCCGACGCTGGGGTTCCCGGTGACTGTGGATGGACTCTTCCTGACAGACAAAGTGAACAAAATCTACCGGGACCACCGGGTCCCCCCGATCCCCTTCATGACGGGGCTCAACAGTGACGAGGGCGGCTGGCTGCTGCCTTCTGTGAGTCCACGACCGTTTGTGTGTAACGGAGGAGGCGTGGTCGGACGTCCTGGGGTTTGATTTATCAAACACACGGTACACCGACATGGACTGAGGGGTGTGTTGTGGGTACAGTGGCGGTGTGTATTGATGTTGTGCGTCACTAACGGGTTGTTGTAGGGCTTATTTTGTGTGTTTTAGGGTTGCACAGGTATCCAGGTTTTTTTTTGTTGAATTAAATGAATTAACTAATTAAATTAAGTTAATTAGCACTAAATCATTTATACAACAAATAAGTTGGTGCAAGTTATTCTATAGTGGAGGGTCCTTGTGGGCGATTCAATCCCTCAGATATGTAATAAATAAAAAATAAAGTATAAAATATTAAATCAATCAACATCAAATGTAGACCGAAACGCTAAGAGAATAACGATGGGCAACCGGCCATTTTGTCTCTTTGTTTAGATGTTATGCCCCCCGAACTGGACAGAGGGGATGGACAGAGAGCAGACCATGGCCATACTGGGAGTTTTCCAACCGGAGGTGAGTGAGCAGGTGTTGTAGCAGGAACAACTCATTCCGCCATTTTGCTAGTCCGTGCTACGATGCTAGCTTAGGCTCCTGTCCACATGTCGAGTCTTTCTGGCAGGTTTGCTTGCTAGCTTGGTACTGGGAAGAACTGGGATGCACTGGAGAAAGAAAAGCTGCATCTCTGTGCTTTGTTTACTGTTGATATGATAGCTAGCCATGTTAGCTCCTAGCTCATAATTGTAGCGATAACTTGTTATTATACAACCATGATGGATACAGTGTAAACGCAGAAAAAAAGATTACAGTTGTGAAAACAACCGACTGTATGATAATCTAAGCTTCAGTCCTGGGTTGTGGTTCAAGTGTGGATATGAGGTTGGAATATAAAAGGGATCTCTTGTGTGTGTTTGCCAGCTCAAAGATAAACCCATACGGGACCTTTTGGAGGAGGAATACTTAGGAACAACTGAGGATCGGAATGAAATCCGAAAGGTTTTCACCAAGCTGCTGGGAGACATGATTTTCACCATCCCAGCCATCACCACGGCCAAAGCCCACAGAGGTCAGCGTGAAGAGGACTCCTCTCATTAATAAAGCATCATTAAGCACTGTTATGTTATTACCTGCTCACGTGTGTGTGTGTGTGTGTGTGTGTGTGCGTCTCAGATGTTATGTTATTATCTGCTCACATGTTGTCCCAACCCGTGTGTGTCCGTCTCAGATGTTATGTTATATATGCTCACATGTTGTCCCTCCCTCCCTGTGTGTTTCCGTCTCAGATGCTGGGGCCCCAGTCTACCTGTACCAGTTCCATCATGCCCCCCAGTTCCTCAAGGAGAAGCGGCCCAGCTTCGTGGGCGCCGACCACGGGGATGAGATGATCGTGGTGTTGGGATTCTGCTTCACCACCCAAACCCAGCTGACCGGTGAGTAGGCCGCCATTCGGAAGGTTCTAGAAATAATCGATTAAAAAAGGTATTGAAGAAAAAAAAAAGCCTTTTGCTAATTTCCCTTTTACTGTTTATGCATTATATGTTTAAACAACCCGTTTTTCCTCTCTCTTACACTCTGTAGCACTTTGAGATTTCTGAATGTAAAGTGCTCTACAAATTAAATATATTATTTTTATTATTATTATTGAAGCACTTTGGCAGTTGAGCGACAATCTTGGTTCCATTATGTTTTGAACGCTAGCTTGGGGGGGGGGGGGGGGATTGAATGCGGAACAAAGCCTGCAATGCACCCTTCATTTACATTTAGGGCATTTAGCAGCCGCTTTTATCCAAATCGACCTACAATAAGTACATTTTTCAGAAGAAAGAGAAACAACAATATTTCACTGTCGGTACAGTGAGGATGTTCATAGAACCAAGTGCCAAGCTCTAACAATCACTAGGATAACCCATTCCCCGTACACAACAAAGATAGCTTGGATGAGATGCTACACGATTCTAAGTACTATTTTAAACTGCCAGGACGTACAACGTACATTAAGTGCGTACATTAAGTGCCAGGAAGTACAACCTTACCATAAGTGCATAAGAGGGGTGTTTTGAGGGGGAGGGTAAGAAGAAGGGGTGGTGGGGGGTAAGGGGGGGGGGGCTATACAGACTCCAGGTGAAGCTGTGCCTCTGATCATCCTACTGCACCCGTAGGTGCCTGCACAGCAGAGGAGCTGCAGCTGTCCAAACTGCTGATGTCCTACTGGGGGAACTTCGCCCGCACAGGGTAGGAACAACACCTCCAAGCTTCTCCATGGAAAAACACCCAATGTCTCCTTCACTTAGAGGAGGACTTTGTCATGTCTACAGTCCGAGACATTTTGATTTAACCGAATAGGCCTGCATTGAAAATATGCTTTGTTTTCAACTCAAATTGCTGTGTCCAGGAGTCCAGGCGGCCCCGGTCTGGTCCCCTGGCCCCAGTACGGGCCCCAGGAGAACTACCTGTCCATCGACATGAAGCAGGAGGTGCGGCAGCACCTGGCCAGCGACGTGTACGCCTTCTTCACCAAAACCATCCCGGAGAAGCTGAGCGCCGCCCAGAAGAAGAACGGCCAATCGGAGCACCCGGAGCTGTAGCCACGGGCAACGCGACCGCATCACCAGGAAGTGGTGACCATGCATCTCGGGGATTAATGATGTGACTTATTGAGCTGTTTATGTTGATTATTGTGTTATTGTGCACATTGTTAACATGGATTCTTCAAAAGAAAACATTCGAAAAACTTTGATTCCAGAAAAATCACAAACATATCAGAGTTCGGAGAGAACACTATGAAAATCAATTTAAAGAAGGTACAAAAATAATCGAGTAGTGTGTGTTATCTTGCGTTCAAATGTACCTCTCCGTTCAATATGGTTCTGTGAGCCGGATTGTTTTATTTCTTGGACTGAATGTTTGGAGTTAGATCAGATGAAGTTTGAATGAATGAATGAATTATCCGTAAGGTCTCGAGAATGACTAATAGGGGATTCTAATAAAAAAAGATTTTAAGAAGGGGCCTTTGTGTTAATTTGATGAAACAGACATTTGAATAGTTGATTATAGTTCTTTGCAGATGGCTGAAATGCCCACTGATGGCGTCGGTCAGTTCATGCTTAGAGACGCATGATGGCTCCAAAAATATTTTGGGATTCCAGACTAAAAAATCACTATGGCAACAAGAACGATGCATGTTCAGAGGTTTGAGTTCAGGAACTAAAGAAGAGCAACGTGAACACACATCCACTTGACCAATAGCAGGTTGGTCCTGATTTATTTCCATTGTTTTAAAATATTTTTTTGGCCGAACAATATTACAATAACAATTGCCATTGATTATCTTTGTGTATTGGTGTATCAATGCGATTTAATATCGGAGATGTGAGCGAAATCAAAACATAACCGGAAAAATGTCATTAAATGCTTTTTAGATGACCTGTTTAATTTGGCGTGTATTTTATGAAGTATAATTAAAAGTTTGCTCATAAGAGATCATCGATGAGTTTTATTTGAAACTATCGTCTCCTAATTAGTCCTAATTACAGTCATCCTCTGCACCACTCCGCCCCCGGTCGACACGTCTTATTACTGCACCCAAAAACGCCCACCGCTTACAGTGGACTCACACTCGCACGGATATCATAGATATCATATCCACATCGTGTTCTAACACACAGATAGATAGATAATAATTCAACAAATTCGTAAACACATTCAATTGGCCACAGTCAAATCGTTAACCTGCTTCTCAAAGCCCAAAGTCACCATCAGAGACAGCGTGGACTGATTGGGACCAGCAGATCTGGTATATTAAGCCGAGTTACATTGAACAACGGAGGATGACATGCCTCTTGTCTTGAAGCACTGAAATCAACTATATTATTGTAATCCAAGTAGTACATCGTGTTCCGGCCGTTCATTGTAGCTAATATATTTGGAAAGCAAAGTGGTCGATAAAATCTCTACGAGGCCAAGAGATGATCCTGAGTTGTAGCGTTATCCCGGTCCACAGCAACGAAATTCCGTTCTTAAACTTCCTTTGCGCTGTCCGCGCCAGTTAACAGTCCCCAGAGAGGGAATAACAAGAAGAGTAACAACAACGACAAGGGGAATAAATATCGGGATTTTTGAAAAATATGATTGACCAAGGCCGCAACATGTCGAGGGATTACCGTCTATCGGAAGTCCCGCCCCCTCTATCGCCGCTAGTCCCGCCCTCTCTCACGCCAGTAATGCTTATCGGGATAACCCCGTTCCACGAGCTCCGTCTTGTGGTTAGACCGCCGTGGAACCAGTTGAAGTCGCTACGCAGTGGTCATTTGTTGTGGGTATACGTGCACTACAGCATGGATTAATCATGAATAAATATTTCAAAACTCCGTGATACTAGCACTGATTGTTTGGTTGTTAACAAAATCGGAAATGTCGTTGTTGCTGTACCATCCGGTCCCATGGTGTAATGGTTAGCACTCTGGACTTTGAATCCAGCGATCCGAGTTCAAATCTCGGTGGGACCTCGCCCTTTTGGGGTGTCTGCGAAGTTGAGCTATTTCAATAAACTAGTGAATATAGGCCGTTTTGTACATATCGCCTACATCTGCTATTGCTTGGTTGAGTGATTCATTTATTTTCATTACAACATACCTATCTTATCTGACTACTGCAATGGTCTTCTCTGCGGCACCACCAACAAAGTCCTCAAAAAACGTCAATATGTCCAGAACTCAGCTGCACGCCTCCTCACTGGTACCCGCTCCAGAGAACACATCACACCTGTCCTCCGTGAACTCCATTGGCTTCCAATTAAACACAGAATCAACTTCAAAATCTTACTCATCACCTACAAGGCCCTGAACAGCCTAGCCCCCCCCTACCTTGCCGACCTCCTCCATCACCACGCCCCCTCCCGATTCCTCAGGTCCATCTCTGCCAACCTGCTACAAATTCCACGGACTGAGCGACGGACTTGGGGTGATCGGGCCTTCTCAGTTGCTGCCCCCACCCTTTGGAATTCACTCCCCTCCCACATCAAAGTCTCTCCAACCCTCTCTTCTTTCAAATCTGCCCTCAAAACATACCTTTTCACACTAGCCTTCCCCACCTAACTCCCACCTTATTCTTCATGTTTAACCTCTGTTTTTCTTTTATTCCTAGTCTGTCTTAAATAGTTTTGATAGGGCAATATGTAAAGCGTCTTAGAGTACCATATTAAGCGCTATATAAATTTCATTTATTATTATTATTATTATTATTATCTTTGTTATTGTTGACTTATGTTTTTTGCTACATAGGGAAATTCATAAAGTATGTCTCTAAATTAAACCATAAGATCTCACAAAATCAGGTATTCAACATTATATTTATTGTCACTCATAACTCAGAGTTAGTCATCAAATATTTACAAAGTAGATAATAATATTTAAAAAGTCTACCATTCCCACAAAATCTCCCTTTACATCTGTTGGAATGTTTCGCAGGTATCGGATCACCTTTATTTGATTTAATTGCAGTAGAAAACCTCTCGTTGGCCATTTCATACAAGTATGCAGTAATAATAAAACTCTTGAAAAATAAAAGTTCATGGCAACGACGATACAAAGCGTCATAAATAGTGGCGCATTTCCTCAATTATTTGACCAATAGTAATACAATAACAACGACGCACAAGTATAGGAACATTAGTAATACTGTGTTGGGCTTTGTAATATTTAAGTGTCCTGATAATCTGCATTACATAACTGACTGCTTGGGACTTTTATTTTGAAAAGTCTTTGGCTGGTTTTGGCTTCCGATAAAAAAACAAACCACTTCAGGACTTGTTGTTTATAACTGGTGGCTATTTTTACACTCGGTTTCGTTCCGAAGAATCCCCCGTTCCCTCCTGTAGTCAGAATGCTGGCTCACACACACAAGATGATACACAAATGATAAAGAATATAAAAACACAAACCCTCCCTCTGTACGGCAGCGAACACTGGTGAACAGAGTCTGAGGGGATGGATACTCCGTAGTCCGTAGAGTGGACAGCAGGCTGGGTCTGATGGGTCCTGTCCGCATACATCACATACATTAATACATGACACTGTGGGGCTGTGCTTAAACACAGGTTTCAAACCCACAGCTCTCAGTTGAACCATAGCTGATCGCCACAGTGTACGCTGAAACGAGCAGGACGGTGGAGAGTATAAAGAATATGAGGAGGAAGTATAATACAGCACATGTGCAACACAATGTAGCCTACAACACATGGTTAAGATAGACCCCGAGCTGGACTGAAGCCCTTCTCTCACTGTGCCTGTGTGTGTGTGTGTGTGTGTGTGTGTGTGTGTGTGTGTGTGTGTGTGTGTGTGTGTGTGTGTGTGTGTGTGTGTGTGTGGTGTGTGTATTGTGTGTGTGTGGTGTGTATTGTGAGTTTGCGCACGTGTGTGTGTGTGTGTGTGGGGTGTGTATTGTATTGTGTGTGTCTGTGGTGTGTATTGTGAGTTTGCATGTGTGTGTATTGTATTGTGTGTGTGTGTGTGTGTGTGTGGTGTGTATTGTGTGTTTGTGTGTGTCGTCACTGCGTGTCTGAGCATGTTGATGAACAGCAGCTGTGGTCTCTCTTTTCTTTAGGTCATTGCGTACAGAAAACAACAAACCCAAATGAGACAAAAAACTACAAAAAAAGACATAAAAA
>NC_082382.1:23649142-23651642 GCF_031168955.1 Gadus macrocephalus
GCTTCGGCCTCCTAATTGATCATTGTAGTATAATTGAATGCCCTCTTTCATATATATGATACCTCCACCACTGGGACGTGGCAACAATTCTCCAAATCCATATGGGGAGGGGGGGGTGATGCTTGTGGACAGTAGGGTTGTACACTAGACATAAATAGGAAGAAAACTCAGGAGAAGGAATGACCTCTCATAAATATTTATTTAATAAATTGTTTCAAATAACCCTGCCTCGTTAAATCAATGAGCTTGGTGTTTTGCTTTCAAAAATAGGTTATAGAAGAAGTCTAAACTGCAGAAAATAAAAACATCCAAGCTGCCTTTTAAGGATACCTTGGAATATCCGTCTATTTTTTAACCATCGGACACTAGTTTACGACAAAAACAACACAATTTACGGCAGCTCATTTGCCGCGTGGTTTTTAGAGCCATGTAAGGATTAGAGGGGCTGGTGGATAGCAACCACCATAGCAACCATGACGGTCAAGTGACTGGATTCAGCCCAGTTGAAAAAAATAGAATACCACCCTCAGGAGATTAATGATATTTAAATGATTATGACCATGAAGTCTTTATTTGCATGGGTTTACATTTCGTTCTGTGTAGCATGGAAAAATCTGAGAAACACTCCCATTCGGAATGCATTGGTTCACATTTCTTTCTTTGGAGCACAGTTATTTTTATTTATTTTCAGTTTTTGAGGAGGTGCTTCAAAGATGCTAATTTTTCTGCAATAATCCAAAATCAAATGGAAAAACCCGTTGGCTTTTTGTCAAGGGAACCCAGGGCGACGCTCACTTCCGGGTTGGCCAACACACGTCATCCCTCCACCACTATAGAGTGGCGAAGTCACGCCCCTTCCGGTAGGGCTCATGGGACCTATGAGATCGAAAAATATGAATGGGGTGTCAATGGAGAGAAAATAATTATTTTCTGGTCCCGGTCTTTATATGCCCTGGATTACACATATGTTGTTTGTGGATTTAAAGGATAATTTTTCATGCAAAGAGTTCGACCGTTTATTGTGCAATTGTTCAGATAAAGGCTGTAGAGAAAACACAACGAGAAAGACTACACGGCTCGTATGTGACGTCACGCTCCCTGCGACTGGCGTGGAGAAGACCGACAATCTTCCCATCGGCATAACTGAAACTCTGCACGTGCCCCGATTTATAATGGTTTTCACCTCTTTCGATGCTTTTATCCTCCCCTTGGAAAAAGCGGTGAAGTGGGGCAGAGAGATCGCCATCTCTGTGCCGAGTTCCAAGGGCGGGTGTGGTGACGTATATCATATGCGTCTAGAGCAGCGAAGAGCTGTAGTTCACAAAGCGGCCTCACATAAAACCTAAAATTATCAAACTTCTTCACGAAAATTTTTAGTTTTCTTTGCATGAAAAATTATCATTTAAATCCACAAACAACATATGTGTAATCCAGGGCATATAAAGACTGGGACCAGAAAATAATTATTTTCTCTCCATTGACACCCATTCATATTTTTCGATCTCATAGGTCCCATGAGCCCTACCGGAAGAGGCGTGACTTCGCCACTCTATACTGTAATAACGCATGTTGAAGTTGAATGATAATGAATTAATTTATTCTTTATTCTGCCTTATTTATTTGGCAGCGAAATGCAGTGTGTGTGTGTGTGTGTGTGTGTGTGTGTGTGGTGTGTGTGTGTGTGTGTGTGTGTGTGTGTGTATCGTATGCACACGAAATGGTCATTTGGCGTATGTACTGCACGCATTTTGAAAGTGTCAAACCGTGCGATCTGTGCGCATATTGGTGAGACTGGAAAAGCTGTCATATTCTTAGTTATCACAGACAATTTTTAACAATAAATGTTCTGTAACGGAGCTCCTTAAGGGACAATAGGGAGAAAGCTCCCGGACAGAACCTTAGATGGAAGTCGTGCTTAAATCACGACAAATACTTCCAATTGATATGCATGAGTTTGAAAATTGTGCTTTTTGACACGAACATTTAGAAAATACGTGTACCTGATCACGTTTCAATAGATTAAATAACGTGACAGTGTCACCTATTTTCGTGAGCCCGGGATGCCTGTACGCCGGCCATTATCGCCCGATGAAATATTCTTCGTCATATCTATCAAACCAAACATCCTTCACATTCGCCGAACGACGATTATGAAAGTAAAATGCACATTTCTCGCTACATTTTTTTTACATAAACACTTTTAATGGTTTAACTATGCTAAAATATCATATTTTCCACCCAGGATAAAAAGTATGTCCGCCATTTTCACAGAAGAATATCCTAAAAACTATCCAATAGGAAAGATGCTCACAGCGTCTATTAGAGACGTAGTGAGGCACCCCCCATTCCGTATGCAGAAGACGCCGAAGGGTACCTTTACCGTCACCGACCGACTAAAAAGGGTACCTTTCACGTCAGTCACCGACGCTAAAGGGCCTTTGCCAACAGTCGGTATTTGACGTTCTCGGAGTGAGACTGTGTTGTGGGAGACAAGGGGGGC
>NC_082382.1:23654142-23659142 GCF_031168955.1 Gadus macrocephalus
GTAAGTAATTAAGTAAAAAGAGACATTTTTAATTTAATAGCAACGATGACAAGACGGAAAACAGGTAACTTATCAAGGTAATTTTGCTGGCATCTGAGGGGAGATACGTCATCTCCAAACTTCCGGTGGAGTTTCGGCGATGTTCGGAAGCGTTCGGAGGCGTTCTACGCATAGCTGTAGACCGTACTACACAGTCAAGTGTAGTATGGTCAAGTAGTAGACACTGGACAGAAATAGTATGTACTAAGTATTCGGATGCAGCCCATGACTCGTCTCCACAATCTAAGATGCGGATCCAGGGGCAGTGGCTCCGGAGGTTGAGCGGGTTGCCTTGTTACCACAAGGTTGCTGGTTCGATCCCCCCGGCTCCTCATGGCTGGAGCGTCGAGGTGTCCCTGAGCGAGACACCTGACCCAGACTGTTCCCAACGAGATGGCTGCCGTCGGTGTATGAATGGTTGTAAGTCCGCTTTGGACAAAAGCATCTGCAACACCACACGACAACCCAGACTCCGCCCGCACCCTGTCCAATAGCACCAGCCTGAATGTCAAGAATGCTGCTTTCTAATTAGCTTAGCATTAGCACCATCTCTGTCCAAACCCAGCAGGCATTCTCTGGAGAGCGGAGATCCTTATAGCTTCTGATACGGATTAAACTCCCATCGCCGAGGAGACCCACAGAGCCCCAGGGAGGTCAAACCACGACCTATGATTACCATTCTGTGTCATGTCCACCATTTTGTGGTCTGTCTTGTATAAACTGACCCTCCGTTAAAAGGCACAGAGTGAGTCACATCATTCTCCTCAGAAGGTCGAGGGCCAGAGAACGGCATGCTGGGAAATCCAAATATGTTTAATGGTTGTAACGAGGCAGCCCTCTAACCCCCGACCCACACACACACATACAGAGACACACGCGCAGAGACACACACACACACACACCGCACACACACACACACACATACACACACACATGTACGCGCACACACAAACACCCACACCGGAAAAACAACTCCTAGATATCTCTGTGCTGACAAACACATTACAGATGCGCTGCTGTGACTTTTCCAAGTCCTGAGAACAAACAGATATTTTCACAAGGTTTAAACGGAGGCCTTTCAAAAGATGTAAACAGCATATGAAGAGATACATACAGTATGTTCATATAAAAACAGACCATGCTGAAGTCCACTGAGGTCTACATGGATACAGTGAGGAGGGACGAGACAACAGTTATAGGATCCATGGATTATTTCAGCTATCTCAGAATATTAAATACTGAACAATTTTAAAATAATGGACGTAACAATTGAAAACATCAAAAACATAAAGCCATTGATAAGACTGAATTTTAAGTGTTCATCGGCATAATCAAAAACCTTTTTTCGGTACAGAGAACAAGAATACAACACATTTCTGAGGCCAGAGGGGAATTTACTTAAGCCCTTTTTATGATAACTGACTAACATTGTAATTAACAGTAATTGTAATTAACTAACCCTAATCAACCTATGGAGCCCAGGAGAAGAGATGTGATGAAAATAGTAGACAAGAGAGTAGAGAGCAGGGAAGTCTCGCACTTTGAAAGATCCCCCTTATAAATAACGCTGATGTGTTTGAGGGAAACAGCCTTTACAGGTGTACACCTCAGACGTAAGTCAATCTTCTCAGTGTATTTTCCCCAAAATCAGAGTTGATGTTGCAGTTTCCATACTATTAGGTACTCAAAGTACCTAAGTACCTTTTTCTTTAAACACTGCCCTGTAAGGTGACCTTGAGTGCTATTAAAGGCGCCCTCATTAAAATGTATTATTATTATTATTAAAGTTTATCACTGTCCTAGAAAATACCTGACGGTATGTATGTGTATGTGTGTGTTTGCGTGTGTGTTTGTGTGTGAGTGTCTGTCTGTGAATCAGTGTGTGTGTGAGTGTGTGTGTGTTTGTGTGTGAGTGTCTGTCTGTGAATCAGTGTGAGTGTGTGTGCGTTTGTGTGTGAATGTCTGTCTGTGTCAGGGTGTGTGTGTTTCCCTGTGTTTCCCTCCTGTGTTGATTACTGTTCCCTCCCCTAATGTGTCTCAGCTGTTCCTCGTTGTGTTTGTTATTTAAGCCCTCGTCTTTCCTTTGTTCCTTGTGCTGTCATTATAGTTTGTTGGTCCTGCGTGCTCTCTGTGGCTACCTGTGTTCCCTTACTCCTTACTCCTTACTCCTTACTCCTTGCTCCTTGCTCCTTGCTCCTTGCTCCTTGCTCCTTGCTCCTTGCTCCTTGCTCCTTGCCTTTAGGCGTGATTAAAGTGCCGTTTCCTCAATACCGTCTGCGTTTGGGTCCTACCTGCCTGCCTGTCCCCGCAACCCCCTAACAGAATGACAGCACCAAGTTTGGACCCAGCGGACGCTCTGTTTTTCCGTGAGTTAGAGGATTTGTTAGTGTCGATAATCATAGCTATGGATGGCTGGGAGAACATTCCCAGCAGGAAGGAGCAGGAGGCTGTGTTGGGGCGTACGTGCAGGGCTGTTGCGTCAAGGCCCGAGTTG
The DNA here is from genome assembly GCF_031168955.1 of Gadus macrocephalus. Classification (NCBI taxonomy): domain Eukaryota; kingdom Metazoa; phylum Chordata; class Actinopteri; order Gadiformes; family Gadidae; genus Gadus; species Gadus macrocephalus. The sequence goes on from NC_082382.1 coordinate 23,656,676, forward strand.
GAGGACGTCTTACCCGAGTGGGCAGTCGAGCTGCTCAACCCCACAACCTTTTGGCCGGAGAGCTACATGCCACGGCCACCGGACTTTGGTGACCGGCCTAAGCCTCCACGCTCCTGCTCTCAGCCTCTGATCCCCAGCTACCGGCCTCTGCCCCCGGCCCCCAGCTACCGGCCTCTGTCCCCGGTTCCCAGCTACCGGCCTCTGCCCCCGGCCCCCAGCTACCGGCCTCTGTCCCCGGCCCCCAGCTACCGGCCTCTGTCCCCGGCCCCCAGCTACCGGCCTCTGCCCCCGGTCCCTAGCTACCAGCCTCTGCCCCCGGTCCCTAGCTACCAGCCTCTGCCCCCGGTCCCTAGCTACCAGCCTCTGCCCCCGGTCCCTAGCTACCAGCCTCTGCCCCCGGTCCCTAGCTACCAGCCTCTGCCCCCGGTCCCTAGCTACCAGCCTCTGCCCCCGGTCCCTAGCTACCAGCCTCTGCCCCCGGTCCCTAGCTACCAGCCTCTGCCCCCGGTCCCTAGCTACCAGCCTCTGCTCCTGCCGGAGGTGGCCCGCCCTCCAGACCGTCCAGGGGAGGCACGCCCTCCGCTCCTGCCGGTGGGGGCCCTCCTCCACTCCTTCCCGAGGGGGGTTCCCCTTCAAGGCCTTCCTCCTGAGGGGACCCGCCCTCTACCTGGCCTGCCTCCTGAGGGGACCCGCCCTCTACCTGGCCTTCCTCCTGAGGGGACCCGCCCTCTACCTGGCCTTCCTCCTGAGGGGACCCGCCCTCTACCTGGCCTTCCTCCTGAGGGTACCCGCCCTCTACCTGGCCTGCCTCCTGAGGGGACCCGCCCTCTACCTGGCCTTCCTCCTGAGGGGACCCGCCCTCTACCTGGCCTTCCTCCTGAGGGTACCCGCCCTCTACCTTGCCTTCCAGTGGGGACCCGCCCTCTACCTGGCCTTCCTCCTGAGGGGACCCGCCCTCTACCTGGCCTGCCTCCTGAGGGGACCCGCCCTCTACCTCGCCTTCGCCGGCCTCCTGAAGGGTTCCGCCTTCACCGCTGCCGGCCTTCTGAGGGGGTTCTTTGCCACTGCAGGCCTCCTGAGGGACTGAGCCCTCATCGTCCTTGCCGCCGGCCTCCTGAAGGGTTCCGCCTTCACTCTGCCTCTGCTTGCCCCCCAGGCCGTCCGCCTGAGGCTCCCTGCCATGCCCTGGGGCAGTTTTCTGGCCGCCCGCCTGACGTCCCTCGGCTCTGCCCCAGTCCATTTTTTTTTTTGATTCCCCCCTCCTGGTGCCCCTCCACCCACCCGTTTTGGGTTTGACTTTCTTTGTTTTTTTTTTGCTTGTCATGGGTTGCCTGGGAGTCGACCCTTAAGGGGGGGGTACTGTCAGGGTGTGTGTGTTTCCCTGTGTTTCCCTCCTGTGTTGATTACTGTTCCCTCCCCTAATGTGTCTCAGCTGTTCCTCGTTGTGTTTGTTATTTAAGCCCTTGTCTTTCCTTTGTTCCTTGTGCTGTCATTATAGTTTGTTGGTCCTGCGTGCTCTCTGTGGCTACCTGTGTTCCCTTACTCCTTGCTCCTTGCTCCTTGCCTTAGCCTTTAGGCGTGATTAAAGTGCCGTTTCCTCAATACCGTCTGCGTTTGGGTCCTACCTGCCTGCCTGTCCCCGCAACCCCCTAACAGTCTGTGAATCAGTGTGTGTGTGTGTGTGTGATTGTGTGTGCGTTTGTGTGTGGATGTCTGTCTGTGATTCAGTGTGTGTGTGAGTGACTGTGTGTCTGTGTGTGAGTGTCTGTCTGTGAATCAGTGTGTGTGAGTGTGCGTTTGTGTGTGAGTGTCTGTCTGTGATTCAGTGTGTGTGAGTGACTGTGTGTCTGTGTGTGAGTGTCTGTCTGTGAATAGGTGTGTTTGCGGGCGTAAGGGAAGGACAGTTGAAGTGGGAGGAAAAGGATATTTTTTCCTACGCCGTCCTGGGACGGCTTCCTCCCTTCTCCCCCTTTTGTTACACAATATACACACACATACACACGCACGCACGCACACACACACACAGGTACACGCAAACACACTCATCCACTCACACACACCCTGCCCAGCAGTTTAAAAATAAGCCATTGTTATCCTCGTATGAGACTGAGACATTTCTATATGAACGTAGCAGAGCTATGCAGAACTGAAACCGCTTGCTTGTAATAAAATCCTCGTTATTATTACATTTTCATCAACTCATGGAAAAAGGATTGCACCACAAATCACGTAATCATCAAAGACTGACCACTAAAAGTGACAATTTAACAAACGATAATGATCATTTAATGATATAATTATAATCATCGGTCATGATAAGAATTAACGGTAGGCCCTGACATCACACAACTAAAATCACAAAGTCTGATCTGCTCTCTCCAGGGCTTACATGCAGGAGTAGCAGGATCTGGTTTGGTTTGATCTGGTTTGACCTGGTCTTGTTTGGTCTGGTTGGGTCTGCTCTGGT